>NC_064926.1:469687230-469990260 GCF_023897955.1 Schistocerca gregaria
GCGCAATACAAATACTCCATGACCGGGGATTAAAGCTATGTGTAAATGGACACATGAAGAAAAAGCAGAGTGGCTATTAGAAACGTTTGTGCAAAACAACTTTTGTATTTCTTTGAACGCTAACAAAAATAAAATAGCAAAATGTCGCTCTCTACAGAGTAAGGAACGTTAATCTACACGTACTACACCAGCATCTACACCAACATCCATACTATGCAAACCACAGGGAAGTGCATGGCAGAGGATACTTACCATTGTACCATTTATCAAGACCTGTTCTCGTTCCATTCACGTATGTATCCTGCTGTAATTAATCTAATCTTGTCTTCGATATCCATACGGGATCGTATTTGACTACAGCGATATTATCATACAAAGTCTCTCTCAGGAAAATTCGCGACGTCTGGAACTGGTCTTGAATGCCTGCGTCCGATATATCTATGAAGTTCGACTTTTTTATCACATTTCACCAGCATATGCACAACTGTTCTGGCTGCGTGCAGACAAACGCAGAGATTTCCATACACTCTGTTCATCTACTGTCTTATCAATGTACACTGTGCGTCATATCTCTCCTCTTCCTTAACGCTCATGTCTGAACAACATGACAGAAACACACGTTCCCATCATAATAAAATCCTCTCTGTTCCACTACATCGCTCAGTCACCTTCTCGAAGACTTTTACAGTAGCGGGAACCCGACTCT
Organism: Schistocerca gregaria; assembly: GCF_023897955.1. NCBI lineage: Eukaryota > Metazoa > Arthropoda > Insecta > Orthoptera > Acrididae > Schistocerca > Schistocerca gregaria. Next base: position 469,687,937 of record NC_064926.1, read on the forward strand.
GGTATAACCTCCCTCGTTATGTTAGAGAACTTAAAAACATGTCTGACTTCAAAAAACAGTTAATGACGTATCTACTTAAGCAACAGTAATGCCTTCCTCTGTACATGAATGCACTTCACCCTATTACGTCCTTCTCTCCTACTACACCTTGATCAGTTCCCAGTTTTTTTTTTTTTCCTTAACTGATGCGGCCTCTGTAAATCTCCCTTCCACAAAACTCGCTATACCAGTAAACATCTACTTCAAACACCAATATATTAATGTACATCTGCACAAGTCTTCATTACTATTTCCAATTTTTCATATGTTTACCATTACTACTTAATTTTTTCTTTTATTGTTATTATAATTGCTTTTATCATACTTTTATGTATAGCAGCTGTTGTAGAAAATCCCATTATTTACTTTATTAGGTATTACTCATTACTCTTTATTCATATTGTCACTAGATTAATCTATTTTCCCTATTTCAAACTACTGTCATGATGTAACTATGAAGTGTAAAATGTTGCATGTGTGGAACACTGGTCTGATGTAAGAGAGGCCCTGATGGCCCTAATCTGATCGGGTTAAGTAAATAAACAAATAAGTAGGGGGTGGTAGTATTTTACTAGATTCGCAATTTAAAGAAAATGTGTGTCAAATCTAATGGGATTTAACTGCTAAGGTCATCAGTCCCTAAGCTTACACACTACTTAACCTAAATTATCCTAAGGACAAATGGACACACCAATGCCCGAGGGAGGACTCGAACCTCCGCCGGGACCACCCGTACAGTCCATGTCTGCAACGCCTCAGACCGCTCGGCTAATCCTGCAGGGCGCAAGTTAAAGCCTTGGAATTTTTTAAATGCGCTTTTTCTGGATAGTTCGATAGTTCAGTTTCTTAAGGATATCTCTGAGACTCTTCCATTTGTAAAATAAACGTGTGACTTTACGTGCTTCCCTTCTCTATAAACGTTCACTGTCTCGTCTTATTCCCATCATACTTGAGCAATATTCTACAATAGATTGCACTAATAATTTGTATGCGATCTCCTTTGATTGTATTTCCCCGCTATTCTGTCAATAAACTGAACTATGCCACCCGCTTTACCTACTACCCCAGGGAATTCTTATAGGTCCTCTCTCATTCTCTATATACATAAATGATCCGACGGACCGTTTGACCAGCAATCTGCTGTTGTTTGCTGGTAACGCTGTGCAATACAGGAAAGTATCAACATTGAGTGACTGTAGGACGATAGAAGACTAAAGACTAAACTTCTAATTGGTGTGATGAATGGCAGCTTGCTCTAAATGTAGAGAAACGTAAGTTGATGCAGATGAGTAGGAAAAAAAATCCCGATGTGTTCAATTAAAGCATTAGTAGTGAACTAATTGACATAGCCACGCCGACTAAATACCTAGGTGTAATGTAGCAAACCGATATGAAATGAAAAGAGAACGTGAGGACCGTCGTAGGGAAGGGAATGGTCGACATTCGTTACCTGGGACAATTTTAGGAAAGTGGGGTTCAATGTAAAGGGGCCGAACATAGAATGCTACTGTGACCCATTCTTGAGTACTGTTTGACTGTTTGTTATTCGCACCAGGTAGGATTAAAAAAAAAAGCACTGAAGCTATTCACGGGTGTGCTGCTTGATCTGTTACCAATAGGTTCTATCAGTATGCAAATATGAAGGGGACGCTTCGTCATATCGAATGGCAATCCCTGGAGGAAATACGACGTTCTTTCCACGAGACACTACTGAGAAAATTTAGAGGACTGGGATTTGAAATTGACGGCAGAACAATGCTAATGCCACCAATATACATTTGGTGTAAGTACGACGAATATAAGGGAAATTATGGCGCGTACGGAGGCATGTGCAGTGTTTCTTTTCCCTCCTTGTTTTTTTGAGAGTGGAATAGTAAAGGAAATGACTAATATCTGCTCGGTTAATTTTTTGGGATAAAAAAACGGCATTCTTTTTACTGATTACGCTACTAAGGGCAAAACAGTAACTGGCAAATATTATGGAACTTTTCAGGCCAACTCGAAGAAAGAGTTTTTGGGGACAGGCATAAGGAAAGAATCAACGCTATAAAACACCTACCGACAAAAATAATATGGCTGTGGGAGACTGGAGAGATCTGGAAAACGGTATGTTGGAATATCAACATTACTGATCAATTTAGCAGCCTCAGACTTTCATCTGTTGCCACATCTGAAGAAATTTATTCCAGAGAAACATTTCAGACTTCAATGGCGAGGTTACGTCAGCTGAAGCCGTAGAAAATAACGATAGCTGCTTTACACTACAAGTAATTTCTACTCTCCTGCTACTGCGGCAAGAGAAAACACTGCAGTGCGGGAACAGTTGTTCAGCGGAGTGAAAAGAGAGAGAGAGAGAGAGAGAGAGAGAGAGAGAGAGAGAGAGAGAGAGAGAGAGAGAGAGAGCGAGAGAGTTCCGGAAAACGCGAGAGATAAATTTGAGAGGCTGGAGTGCGGTTGGCTTCCTGCACAGAGTGAGTGCAGCTGACCTCTACTGCAAGTCTAACGCAGCACCAGTTCATAATCGACTACATGTGGAAAGGAGGATGTAATATTGTAGATCATTATCGAGACGTCAAGGAATTTGGAAGCAGAGCTTAATTTCAACTGGGCACCGAGTATAAAAAAATTTGCGGTGGTCCTTTTCTGTGAACAGTCCTAACTAATTGTACCGAGATCGTTCTGGTTACCGATCTTCTTCTTCTTCTTCTTCTTCTTCTTCGAAATCAGGTACTGATCCATGTTTGTCTCTGGTGGGGAGGGGGCAAAGCTTTTTTACTGTCGTTATGGTAGGGGAAGTATGTATTAACATACCATAGATGCGCGTAATTTTAATAATTGTTCAAATGGCTGTGAGCACTATGGGACTTAACATCTGTGGTCATCAGTCCCCTAGAACGTAGAACTACTTAAACCTAACTAATCTAAGGACATCACACATATCGATGCCCGAGGTAGGATTCGAATCTGCGACTGTATCAGTAGCGCGGTGCCGGATGGAAGCGCCTAGAACCGCTCGTCCCCCGCGGCCGGTTTTTCAAAATGGTAACGATAAAATATACATACTGCTTTAAACCAATGTTAGACTATTTAATTAATATAAAGTATATAAAATATTTTCATGTCATAACTAGAAACCCACCCCGACGTTGCATGGGTATCAAGAAGCATCTTGAGGTCGATTACTTGGTTGGCGTGGGGGTAATAGATTATACACACAAATCTCCCTCATGAATCAGTCTATCTATCAGTGTTAACTGTTTCGAAATCCCTACAGAAGTTTCGTGGTGTAGTGGCTAGCGTTGCTGCCTCTGGATCACGGGGTCGCGGATTCGATACCCGGCCGGGTCGGGAATTGTTTCCGACCGCTGCAGGCAACATCACCACCTTACTGTAGTTTCTGAGATTAGCCTGCACGTACAGACAGAAAAACGCAACAAGGGACTTTAATTCATGGTAATTCAGCCACTTAGCACCCCTGGTTCACAAGGGCAGCTTTAAATATCCGAAGCCGGACAACTTCTGTGGCAGAGTGATAATTTCGTTGACAAGCCACTGTGTACAGTTAAGATTGATACCAGAGAACAATGTTATGTGACAATAGTATCACTTTCACGTAACGGCAATGAGTTCAAAAGTCCACATACAGTATTTTCTTCACATCACTTAAAAACTAATTCAACGCTAAAAAAAACTCTGTCAGCTTAATATCTATCCTGCATCACAAATCGCTTACTAAGTCGTTTGTAGCTCATGTTGGCCTTCCAGTAGTGGTACCTTGGGTTGGCCTGGTCCTGCACCAGTCACCACTAAATTACAGTGGCATCATTTTCACAGTAATGGGGACTTTCATTCATCATAGTCTAACCAACGCGCTTTAAATATTTATAAATTTTACAAAGAAATGTTCCTCATGTATCAGTCCATCTACTAGTGTAAAAAAAATGTCCCTAGGTAGGTATCGAGATTAGCCTGAACATACAGACAGATCTATGACTGGGTCTTTAATTTATTTTATTAAAATATCGCACCATATGTCTGAGAAAAAAACCAGTGAAACAGATGATAAAATTCTGAGTATGAAATTTCTGATTATAGATAATTATGGATAGTAGTGTTACTCTACCACCTGACAAACTGCACACAGTAACTCAAATCCTGATCTGGGACCACAATTTAATACTACAGGATCCTGTCGGAAAACGCAGTAACTCTAAGTTTCGTGGCTGATTACACTGAACAGACATGAACGTGGAACACGAGACGTTCAATTGTATGAGATTCCACAAGTGCGGTACAGAATGACCAAGCTCGCCGGTACCGCTCTTAATGTTCACCGTGTTTGCTCGTGCGGCTGGATGAAGACCGCTGGTGTGGACGTGGCTAACTGGAGAAAATGAAGACGCATCGCGATGTATGCGACACCTTCTTCTGGTCGTTTGCTAAGATGTGCTCCTCTCGACTTCGTCAAAAGTCCGCTAACGAACATCGACAACAGCCTGTTACCGAATGAAGTCTGCCTGCAAATCTCTATGGATTGTCCTTGACAGAAGTCCAACCGTAAAGTGTTTCTACTCCGAACTCTTTTGTCCTGGCAAACAGCGTCTGTTGCCATTAGCACAATTAATAAACACTGTGGCCCAATAGCGAGGTTTCCCTCCACCATAGCACCATAGAGTGTACGCCGAAACAGTGTGTCACTTTCAAAAAAAAAAAAAAAAAAAAAAGGTTCAAATGGCTCTGAGCACTATGGGACTTAACATCTATGGTCATCAGTCCCCTAGAACTCAGAACTACACTCCTGTAAACTGAAATAAGAACACCGTGAATTCATTGTCCCAGGAAGGGGAAACTTTATTGACACATTCCTGGGGTCAGATACATCACATGATCACACTGACAGAACCACAGGCACATAGACACAGGCAACAGAGCATGCACAATGTCGGCACTAGTACAGTGTATAACCACCTTTCGCAGCAATGCAGGCTGCTATTCTCCCATGGAGACGATCGTAGAGATGCTGGATGTAGTCCTGTGGAACGGCTTGCCATGCCGTTTCCACCTGGCGCCTCAATTGGACCAGCGTTCGTGCTGGACGTGCAGACCGCGTGAGACGACGCTTCATCCAGTCCCAAACATGCTCAATGGGGGACAGATCCGGAGATCTTGCTGGCCAGGGTAGTTGACTTACACCTTCTAGAGCACGTTGGGTGGCACGTGATACATGCGGACGTGCATTGTCCTGTTGGAACAGCAAGTTCCCTTGCCGGTCTAGGAATGGTAGAACGATGGGTTCGATGACGGTTTGGATGTACCGTGCACTATTCAGTGTCCCCTCGACGATCACCAGAGGTGTACGGCCAGTGTAGGAGATCGCTCCCCACACCATGATGCCGGGTGTGGGCCCCGTGTGCCTCGGTCGTATGCAGTCCTGATTATGGCGCTCACCTCATCGCTGAAGACGACACGTCTCCATTCGTCCCTCCATTCACGCCTGTCGCGACACCACTGGAGGCGGGCTGCACGATGTTGGGGCGTGAGCGGAAGACGGCCTAACGGTGTGCGGGACCGTAGCCCAGCTTCATGGAGACGGTTGCGAATGGTCCTCGCCGATACCCCAGGAGCAACAGTGTCCCTAATTTGCTGGGAAGTGGCGGTGCGGTCCCCTACGGCACTGCGAAGGATCCTACGGTCTTGGCGTGCATCCGTGCGTCGCTGCGGTCCGGTCCCAGGTCGACGGGCACGTGCACCTTCCGCCGACCACTGGCGACAACATCGATGTACTGTGGAGCAATTCGGCGGTACGTCCACCCGGCCTCCCGCATGCCCACTATACGCCCTAGCTCAAAGTCCGTCAACTGCACATACGGTTCACGTCCACGCTGTCGCGGCATGCTACCAGTGTTAAAGACTGCGATGGAGCTCCGTATGCTACGGCAAACTGGCTGACACTGACGGAGGCGGTGCACAAATGCTGCGCAGCTAGCGTCATTCGACGGCCAACACCGCGGTTCCTGGTGTGTCCGCTGTGCCGTGCGTGTGATCATTGCTTGTTCAGCCCTCTCGCAGCAAGTATGGTGGGTCTGACACACCGGTGTCAATGTGTTATTTTTTCCATTTCCAGGAGTGTACTTAAACCTAACTAACCTAAAGACATCACACAACACCCAGTCATTACGAGGCAAAGAAAATCCCTGACCCCGCCGGGAATCGAACCCGGGAACCCAGGCGCGGGAAGCGAAAACGCTACCGCACGACCACGAGCTGCGGTGTGTCACTTTCAGACGCCAGTCACATCACAAAACTCTCCCCTACGGCAGCATAAATAAAAGATGCGAGGACTATGGCTGTTCCTCAACTTGTGATTTGTGATTTGTGTTTGAGAAGCTCGGCATGCCTGAGTCAATCTAGGATCGCACGCTCCTGGTAAATCTCTTTTACAAAGACTGATTTTACGTCAGCAGCTCTGCAGAATTTCCGGACACTTTAGGATAAGAAAAATGGCATTGGTCCGATGTCTGCCAAAGTTCTGGAGAAAATGATTGCGAAATTAAATGCACGAGTTCCTTTCAAGTGCAGTGTATCAGGGTAAGGAAAACGATTGATCCGACGTCAGCAGATGTCGCCACAGCATTGCAGGATGGGTCAAACGGTGGTGCACAACCATACATTACACAGGGAATTGCCCGGACTCCGGACATCCCTTTCATCACGGTGCATAAAATTTCACGTGACACCTGCATTGCTATCCACACAAAATTTCTCGTATTCAGGTGTTACATCATGCTGACCTGCCAGTAAGACAGGCGTGCATACGAAGCCCATTTTCATCTCCAAAGACATGTCAACACACAGAATTGCAGAATATGAGCACTGGAAAGTCTGCTCGCACATCAGTCGGTACTGCTTCATATAGCAAAGATAACTGTGTGATGCAGGTTGATGGCATCGATTGTCGTAGAGACGTATTTATCGGAGAGATAGGTCCTGCGAGTCCTACAACCTGCATCGTCACTGGTACACGCTATGAAAGTCTTTTGCACACCAACTTTATTCCAACTCTTCAAAAGGCAGCATCATTTTGATGTAAAACGGTGTTCCTCCGTACGTTGCACAGCCAGTGAAGCAGCTGCTGCAGAGGCATTTTGAAATGCTAGTATTATCAGCCCTCATATACCTACAACCTAGCCGTCCAGATCACGTGGTCTTAATCCGTGTTACTTCTGGCTGTGAGGTTATCTGAAAAATGCTGTGTTCAGTGATCTGATTAGAAACGTAGCTCAACTGATGGCATGAATTGCGCAAACATTTAGGACGTGACCCCTGGGGTACTCCTATCTATTGTGAAACATGCTGTATATCGATTTCAACTTGTGGCAGAAAATGGTGGAAAGTGTGTAATTAGGCTGTTCGTATGTTTGCAAGTTGACAGCGCTACAGACTGTAATTAATATCGCTGACACTGCTCTGCTCCCTCGCAAAATATATCTATTTAAAACAGCAGATAAAAATTCGCTTAATGCCTTCCTAAGAGAGAGTCTCCATTGCTTCCAATCCAATTATGTAAGTGTAGACCAGATATAGCTCAAATTCAAAGATAAAGTATCGACAGCAATAGATATATTCGTACCACATAAGTTAATAAGAGACGGGACTGATCCACCATGGTACACGTCAGAACATTGTTTTAGAAGCAACGAAAATAGCATGCCAAATGAAGAAGAACGCAAAATCTCCAAGACTGGCTAAGTTTTCACGGAAGCTCGAAATTTAGTACTGATGTCAATGCGAGATGCTTTTAATAGTTTCCACAATGAAACGTTGTCTCAAAATATGGTAGAAAACCCAAAGAGATTCTGGTCGTATGTAAAGTATACCAGTGGCAATAAACAGTCGTCACTACGCGATAGCGATGGAAATGTTACCAATGATGGTGCCAATAAAGCGGAGTTACTAAATACAGTTTTCCGTAATTCCTTCACGAAAGAAGACAAAGCAAAAATTCCAGCCTTCGAAACCAGAACAGCTGTTAGCATAAGTGACGTAAAAGTAGATACCTTAGGTGTTGCGAAACAACTCAAATCAATTAAGAAAGGCAAGTCTTCCGGTCCAGATGGTATACCAATCAGGTTCCTTTCAGAGTATGCAGACGCAATAGCGCCTTTCTTATCAATCATATACAACCGCTCACTTGACGAAAGGTCTGTTCCTGAAGACTGGAAAGTAGCACAGGTCACACCAATATTCAAGAAAGGAAATAGGAGTAACCCACTGAAATACTGACCCATATCACTCACCTCAATTTGTAGTAGGAGTTTGGAGCATATACTATAACATTATGAATCATCTAGAAGAAAATGACTTATTGATACATAACCAACACGGATTCAGAAAATATCGTTCTTGTGCAATGCTACTCTTTATTCCCGTGAGGTAATGAGTGCTGTCGTCAAGGGATCTCAGATCGTTTCCATATCCATAGATTTTCAGAAGGCTTTTGATACCGTTCCTAACAAGCAACTATTAATCAAATTACGTGACTGGATTCGTGATTTCCTCTCAGAGACGTCACAGTTCGTAGTGATAGTAAAACAGAAGTGATATCTGCCTTCCGCAAGGTAGTGTCATATGCCCTCTGCTGTTTCTGATTTACATAAAAGATCTAGGTGATAATCTGAGCAGCCCCCTTACATTGTTTGCAAGTGACACTGTAATTTACTGTCTATTAAAATCATCGAACCATCAATTCCAATTACAAAATGATCTAGAGAGAATATCTGTATGGTACGAAAAGTGGCAATTGGCATTAAACAAAGGAAAGTGCGAGGTCATCCTCATGGATACTGAAAGAAATCCGGTAAATTGTGGATATAAGATAAATCGCACAAATCTAACGGCTGTTAATTCATCTAAATACCTTGGAATTACAATTACGAGCAACTTAAATTGGAAAGACCACATAGACAATATTGTGGGAAAGGTGAAACAAAGACTGCGCTTTGTTGGCAGAACACTTAGAAGATGTGAAAAACCCACTAAAGAGACAGCCTACATTACAATTGTCCGTCCTCTGCTGGAATATTGCTGCACGTTGTGGGATCCTTACCAGGTAGGATTGAAGGAGGACATCGGCTTGGACATGTGTCCTTAGTGGAGACTCAGTGCTGATAGGAAACGCATTGTAAAATGAGGATGGATGTAGCTGGCAATGTTTGGGTAGTCCAGAGTTCGAGTCTCGGTCCGGCACACAGTTTTAATCTGCCAGGAAAGTTTCATATCAGCGCACACTCTGCTGCAGAGTGAAAATCTCATTCTGGATCTTCCAAGTTCTTTATTTCTTCTTCCTGGACGTTAATTTGCTTTCCAAACGTCTCCTTAGCTTCTTTCACTCCTTTCTTATTCCACATATTGAATAACATAAACTACAACCGTACATCGCTCCATCCCAATTACTGCGTCCCTGTCACGTCCTATAAGTCTTTATCGAAAATAATACAACAAAAATAACTGTGATCTTCACCGCGTATATCTCTTACTGTGATCAGAAGCAAAGCTGTATCGGAGATCCCTGAACATGCAACCTTACTTTTAATCGAGGAAAGCCGTGTTCCAAATGCCGATTTTTGTTTCTGTAATTTGTCGTCATTCATTGCACTTTCAAGTCACGCTCTGGAAGAGGGTTGTTATGCGAGTGAACTGTGTGTGTGTGTGTGTGTTTGTGTGTGTGTGTGTGTGTGTGTGTGCACGTGCGTGCGCGCCAGCGCACGCGGCTGGAGAGCGAATGGCAGGGCGGAATAATGAGCATGTTTGCGCTACATGCTGGAACTCGATAACGTTCTGACGCGTTCAGCAATCTCCGCTCTGTATCGAAAAAATCTGGCAAATGTACGAAGCCTAACCCCGATACAATCTCGCAGCTTTAAACGGCAACATTGCTACATTTCGCTACACATTTATCGCTGCATCCACACGGTTCGCACGGCAAACATGATCGGTTTATATGTTTATCGTCTACCAATGGCACACAGCTAGCTTGGTCTACTTTTATGACGATCTGTAACAGCTATGTAACGTCTTGGTAACGGAAGTAAGAATGTTACTAAATTACGAAGATCTATGGAACACTAACGTATAAGATCTCAGTTTTATGCACTTGTTCATTGTGCTAAGACTCTTGTATAATGTATTTAACAGGTAGCAGATGAATTCCCTTTTTCAAGAAATAGCAATATATTCAACCTTTGATGATAAATACTGGGTCGCATAAAATGTGAAAATTGCAATGACTTGTGAGAGAATTGACGTTTCAGGGAGAAACCTCTATGTTTGTATATGAAATTACGTCAAACAGCGGCTTAGAGTAAGCTCAAATCTTTCAAGATTTTTCAGCAGCCTGCCACATTTAATTTTTTTCTTTCGATTGCGCTATTACCAGTACCTTTTATTCGAAACGTGGCTTATCAGCTTATGTGTAATGTGAACAGCAGTGGGGCTTGGCTTTCTCAGTACCATAATAGAAATAGACCCGACAACAGGCAGACTCACTAACAAGGAACATATCCTCAAGCTACAAGAAATCTTACAAATCAAAAAGGCAATCGCAGAAGAGAATCGCGTAGTAAATTACCACACAAACATTACCGACCAAACGCTATTTAAGTTAATAAAACATATAGTAGATAAATCAAAACCTCTCTAGACAGCACAAAAATAGTATGATATAAACTAGGCAATGTAATTACCCTACGTTAGCCGAGAGAGAGAGAGAGAGCGCAGACGTTCCCACTACCGCCAAAACAAAGCACCGTACACGGAATGGCGAGATGGGAATGGACCTACATAGCGTAAAATCGTAAATATATTTCATGTCAGTCAGAGTGGTGTGTACAAAAATGTAACACAGATGTGCAGAAGAACGTAAAAATGTAAAAACAAAAAGAAACCAGGAGTAATAATGATGATTTAAAAACGTTTATAGTATTAAGGTAAAGCATGAGAACTGTTCATTGTCCTAGGAAACGGAATTGTGGGGAAAAAAACGAAACGTGGTGCTACGGTGAGGATTGAAGATGCTTTAAAATGAAGTGAAACGCACATGGTCTTAATAAAACTTTTGTTACAGTCGCAGAAGGCGGTATATTAACCTAGATGAGATGTTCAGTTGTTCATATACCTCAATAGCGGCTGGATGTTTGAATAACGCCGCTGCATAATCTTGAAGTGACACGTACCGTAATGTCCCGTTAACGACGGGACGCTGTACTGAGCTTCAGTGGAAGTATAGTTTTCCTCAGAAGATTTCTCGTGGTAAAAACTGTGAAGAGGGATGGGTGTATGATTAGAAGTAACGGAGTGAGGATGATGCAAACTGTTTTTGGGCCGTCTGTAAGCTAAACATAGAATAAATATAATGGGTACAACCAAAAAACGTTCATACTAAACACAAGAAAATAATCTGTGAGTGCGTCAGAATAAAAGGGTATCACATGAAGGGGACCAAAAGTAAATAATTGTACACTTACATCTAAACTCCTAAGATACAAACTACATAAATGTATGGCTATCATAAGGTGGAAGACGGCCGTTTTGGAATCAGTGGCCTTCTTGTATCACAGAATTGCTCCATCATCGGGGTAATTCACTTGGTTGATCACAGACGTTCAATACCGTGTCGCGCCTTTCTATAGTGACTACGATGAGAACAGTACAACCACCTTCGGCTGAAAGTGGAACCTGGTCACGTAATGTTCCCCTCTCACCTCTTTGGAGACGCCTATTGGATTTACATATTTCGTTGTTTTCATATTACAAGCTGCATGTTTGAAGGCAACGACGAATTGGAGATTTATCACAAATACGTCACTGTCGGTGCGATTTATTACAATTAAATGTCAGTTAATGATAAATCGTCGGTAAAAGGCTTGAGATCCTTAGATGAACTAAAACAATCCAGTGGTATGTTTGTGTTGGCTACAGTTGCTCTCTACCAAAACTACGGTTCGGTAAAAAAAATGGAAATGAGCGTATGGCATCGTTCACGCGGAGGTCTCATCCAGGGAAGGTGGGCTGCCGAGTGCAAGTCTTATTTCAGTCGATGCCACATTGGACGACTTACGCGCCGGTGATGAGGATGAAATGTTGGTGAGGACAAAACAACACCCAGTCCCTGAGCGGAGAAAAATCCCCAACCAAGCCGGGAATCGAACCCGGGCCCGGTTACATGGGAGGCGAGAACGTTAGCACCCAGCAAAGCGGGCGGACTACGATTTGGTAATTTTGGTACAATACATAAATGACGTAGTAAATGGTAGGATTACCGGCAGTATTGGTAACATTCGCAGCGAAAGAAGCAAGCGAATGTGTAAGAAAGAAACTGGGAGTCAACGATTTCTCTTTTTTTTATTTTGCTCATAATGGGAACCGCACTTCATTTGGTGTTAGTCCACTGTGTGTTTTATATCCAGTCAGATTATAAATACCATTTATAAGTAATAAAAATTAGTTGATTGCATAACTTCTGCGCGTTTATGTAACACAAGCAATTACTTTTGAGGCAAGCAGAGTTTAAATGCACAAACATAAAACTATGTTTATAACTATTGTTTTTTTTGTACTTAGTAGAATGTTCTTCTTCATGATCAAACACGAGTGCTTCCTGTCATTGTTGAAAAATACGAAAGTTGTTAATGAATAGCAGAAACATGTCTTACATAACTTCCACGAGGTATTGAAGCGATGTTTCATATATTTTTCTCTTTTTTCCTTCTTTTTTGAGGAACTTGAGGTTTCTAACAATATGTGAAAAATCTAATTCGCGATTTTTTTTGCTCCCTGTAGATGAAAGTAGAGGACCACATACGTAGAACAAGCGTAAGTAATACATAAACATAGGGACTAAAACAGGCGCTAAGTGTGAATAAGAATAAAAGTGGTACAAGCTATTTGGAATAGCAGATAAACTCTCAACATATGTAACTGCAGCTTCATATTATTGAGCGGATCACAGCATCCCATAAAGTACTCTCGAAATTTTCGCTTTTACGTTCGCCAATTTCATAATTACGTGTATTATTTTTGACGACTGATTATTTTCAGAATGCCTTAAAATGACCTGACCACTCGCCGAAGTTGTAATGGCAATAAATAATGTTTTAACAGCCGAAAGCGGAATGATTTTACTTAAAATTTCATGAGGCTGTGGACCCAGTCATCATCTTTCTTTCGAAAATATCATCAATTAGATAATAAGAATAAAAGGAAACACTTCACCTCCATGTTTAATATCTTCTTCAAAGTTATTTAGCAGTGTTCTTTCGTCTTTGAAGGTGATAGTTGCTGACTGATGAGAACTTTGTACACCGAAAGCCAGTTCACGATGGAAGTTAATGACGTAGAACGTTCCTAGAATGTCTGTTTCCCATTGTAGAGTAGCATTAGTTGTCCAGGAGAAATGGCGCTCGTGAGTTCCTGTCGACATAATATGAAAAGAGCCAGAAGAGACGTTGCGTAGGACGAAATTCTGGGAGTTTTGCCCTGGCACACAGGGAGATGGTAAAGAGGATTGCGCAGCTGAGCTACATGGACCTCGCAGATGAAGCAGCCTCGCCGCCGCTGTGGAGGGCGTGCACTTTAGGGCTATATCGGTAGGAGCGCCCACGCTTTCCGCGAACCACGGGCTCTGCCCTCCCCCCTCACTCCCTCTCCACCCTACCATCGTGTTTGATTTCGTCGCGTCACGGCACTCCTAGAGCTGCCCCGTTACCTGAGTGCTCTGCGCTGCGCCTCCCCTTCCACACACAACTGTACACGAGCCAACGTAACAGACCCTCTCTCACTTGCAATTCTTACAAATTTGCCCGAAATCGATCAGTTGATCGCCAGTGGGCGAGCAGTCCCCCTTGTACAAGTCTCTGCATTTCTAGCGTCACTGCTGCAGCCTACATACATTTCAATCTGCTTCTTACATGCAAACCTAGATCTCCCTGTACAGTTCTTACCCCAAACACTTCCCTCCATTAACGCAGTCACTATTTCTTGATGCTTCAGAATAAATGCTATCAAATTACCTCTATCAAGGTCTATTCTCCACACTTCACTTTAATGGCTCCAAGTAGCCAACCGAAGATATGCTTATCTTGAAACTTTCCTGGCAGATTAAAACTGCTTGCGGGACCGAGACTCGAACTCGGGACCGTTGCCTTTCGCGGGCAAGTGCTCTACCAAGTGAGCTACCCAAGCACGACTCACGCCCCGTCCTCCCGACTTCGAGTCTCGGGGCAGCACACAGTTTTAATCTGCCAGGAAAGTTTCATATCAGCGCACACTCCGCTGCAGAGTGAAAATCTCATATGCTTATCTTCTTTTTTGTTCAATGGGCCTGCAGCGCGGTATATGTCACATAATGACATTACTATACAGAAGATTCAGAATGGTTTCAATGTAATTATAAGTCTTTATTTCGCGACAGATCTACTTCTGCTGTCATTGCTATTTTGACGTAACCTGCGACTACAATGTTGGTGAGATCATATGTAGACAAACTGCGAATATAGGAAGGGCTTTATTGCAACACTTTTTTTTCTGAAAGCAGCTTAGTTTTATTCAGATTGCAGTACACTATATGTCATTTCCCAGTCTTTTGCCTACGAAATCCTGTTCTTCAATGAGACGGTCTCACGCCACCTTATTTGGAAGGTCTTCATGCCCTATGGTACCACTCTACTGGTAGACGTCGGATCCAACGTCGTATTGTATCAACAACCACTCATCATCCACGTATTGCTTCCCATGGAGTGCATTCTTCATATTCTTCATCGGAGCAATCAAATGAAGCCGCTCTTGGTAGCAGCGTGTTCTGAGGCGTCTTGTCACGTTCAGCCGCGGCTCCCCCCCCCCCCCCCCCCCCCCGGTCGGAGGTTCGAGTCCTCCATTGGGCATGTGTGTGTGTGTGTGTGTGTGTGTGTGTGTGTGTGTGTGTGTGTGTGTCGTTCTTAGCGTAAGTTAATGTAATGGGGGTAGGACGTCAAACGGGCCAACTTGGAGCAGGAGAGGCGTCACAGGACATTTTAATTAATAGTTTCAATCGCTATTTTAATTAATAATTTACAAATAAAGTCATAAGACTTTGTCAGCATCACCAGGAATGATTCAGGATTCATACTCATTTCAGTGGAAGTTCGGAAACATAACAAAAAAATTTTTTTTACATGTGGAATTTCATCATTTTTTTCCCTTTCTTATGGCTGCATTTGTTGCTATAGATACACTTTTCTTCATAAGTTAGAGAGATTCTTCGATGACTTTTGCACACCATGCATATCATACTTACAAGTGTATCAAACTATAGAATTTATTTAATTTATGAAAAAACGAATGAGCTGTTATATTTTAAACTTTATGTTTAGAAAAAACACAAATTTTATAGTTAATTACCTCAATTTTTACCACAATTTTTAATAGATGTGGAAAATTCTAGAGTTTCATACACCTTTAAGTATGGTTTGTATGCTGTGCAAAATTCATCTAAGAATCTCTGTTACTTATGAAGAGAAGGGTACCTATAGCAACAAATGCTGCCATTAGTAAGTGAAAAAAATGATGAAATTTCACATGTAAAGAAAATTATTTCGTTTTGTTTTCGAACTTCTACTGCTATGAGTGTGAATTCTGAATCCTTCCTAGTCAACCTGACAAAGTTTTATGAATTTATTTGTAAAAGTATAGACAGTGGAAATTTAAAATGTCCTGTGGTGCCTCTCCTGCTCGAAGTCGGCCCATTTGACGTCCTACCCCCCTTAAGTTAGATTAAGTAGTGTGTAAGTTTAGGAACCGATGACCTCAGCAATTTGGTCCCATAAGACCTTACCACAAATTTCCAGCTTCAAACAAATGAAAGTCGCAAGGTGCGATATCCGGGTTGTAGGGTGGGTAAAGCAGGAAAGTCCATTGAAGTTCTGTGAGCTTCTGTAGGGTCCGCAGAATCGCTTGAGACCTTGTACTGTCGTGAAGAAGGATAAGTTCGTTTTCATGTTTGTGGCAACACGCTGAAGCCGTTTCTTCAATTTCCTGAGGGTAGTAGCACTTTGAGTAGCCCAGATGGTGGACGAGGGACTCAGCACAAACAGAGACGTCCGGTTAAGAAGCGAGATGTTAGACAGTGATCCGTTGATCACCTCGAACGAAGGTGTTCGCACGCTGCAACACTGCAAAAGTCGCACCTGTGTGCTGCCGGCTGGCACGCGGTAGATAGGACAGGTTTGTGCGACGTTCTTGCAATGACGACAGACGCCTAGCCCAATGACTTGCTCTGTATTTGCTTACTGCCAGGACTCCACAGATAGTCTGCAAGCACCTATTAATATCTGTGATACTCTGTTTTCAAGCACAAATAAATCAGTGACAGCTCTTTACTCTGAACGCACCTCCGTTAAAGACGCCATTTTGAAGTATACGTAAAGCGCCGCCAGGCATAGAAACTTTTTAAAACTATAGGGTCTGAAGCGGGAATATTACACGATGTCACACAACAAATCTCGCGTTTTTTTAAACGAAATTAGCTGAGATTCGTTATTGGACGCCCTTCGTAATTGTTGGCATAAAGTATAATAAACGCTTTCATCAACATACAATCATTAGTGTTAAGCCTACGCCACTGCTGCTCGGTGTGGGATTCTTACCAGATAGGACTGACGGGGTACATCTAAAAAGTTCAAACTAAGGCAGCACGTTTTATATTATCGCGAAATATGGGAGAGAGTGTCACAGAAATGATACAGGATTTGGGCTGGAAATCATTTTTAAAAAAGGCGTTTTTCGTTGTGAGGCAATCTTCTCACGAAATCTGAATCACCAACTTTCTCCTCTAAATGCGAAAATATTTTGTTGACACCGACCTACATATGGAGGAACGATCGCCACGATAAAATAAGGGAAATTAGAACTCGTACGGAAAGATATAGGTGTTCACTCTTTCCGCGCGCTATACGAGATTGGAATAATAGAGAGTGGTGAAGGTGGTTCGATGAACACACTGCCAGGCACTTTAATGTGACTGGCAGAGTATCCATATAGATGCAGATGTACATATGACCTCACCAACATAGTATTCTCAGGTAACTAGAAACCAGCAATGAAAGCCTAAACAGATCTCCCGTGAAATAAAGACTGACACTTAGGTTGCAGGTATTCAGGGATTCAGGTTCCTATCAGAGTATGCATACGCAATAGCTCCATACTTAGCAATTATATACAACCGCTCGCTCACAGAAAGCTCCGTACCTAAAGACTGGAAAGTTGCTCAAGACACACCAACACCCAAAAAGGAAAATAGGCGTAATCCGCTGAATTACCGGCCCATATCACTAACGTCGATTTGCAGTAGGGTCTTGGAACATATACTTTATTCGAACATTTTGAAGTACCTCGAAGAAAACAATTTATTGACACATAGTCAACACGAATTCAGAAAACATCGTTCTTGTGGAACACAACTAGCTCTTTATACTCATGAAGTAATGAGTGCTATCGACAGGGGATGTCAAATTGACTCCATATTTTTCGATTTTTCGCAAGGCTTCCGACTCAGTTCTTCCCAAGCGTCTTCTAAATAAACTGTGTGCCTATGGAATATTGCCTCATTTGTGCGACTGGATTCGTTATTTCCTGTCAGAAAGGTCACAGTTCGTACTAATAGACGGAAAGTCATCGAGTAAAATAAAAGTAATTTGCGGTGTTCCGCAAGGATGAGTTATAGTCCCTCTATTGTTCTGATCTATGTTAACAACGTAGGAGACAATCTGAGTAGTCCTCTTACCTTATTTGTATATGCTGCTGTCATTTACCGTCTTGTAAAGTCATCAAATGACCAAACTGAACTGCAAAACCATTCAGATAAGATATCTGTGTAGTACGAAGAGTGGCAATTGACCCTGAATAAAGAAAAGTGCGAAGTTATTCACATGAGTACTAAAAGAAATCCGCTAAATTTCGATTACGCGATAAGACACACAAATCTTAAGGCTGTAAATTCAACTAAATACTTATGGATTACATTAACAAATAACCTAAGTTGGAACGATCACTCAGATAATGTCGTAGATAGAGTCAACCAAAGACTGCGATTCACTGGCAGAACATTTAGAAGGTGCAACAGAACTACTAAAGAGACTGCTTACACTATCCTTGTTCGCCCTATTCTGGAGCACTGCTGTGCGGTGTGGGATCCGTATCAGGTGGGACTGACGGATGATACTGAAAAAGTTCAAAGAAGGGTGGCTCGTTCTGTATTAACGCGAAATAGAGGACATAGTGCCACACACATGATACGTCATATGCAGTGGCAATCATTAAAACAAATGCATTTCTCGTTGCGACGGGGTCTTCTCATGACATTTCAATCTCCAGTTTTCACCTTCGATTGCGAAAACATCCTGTTGGCACCCACCAACATAGGTAGAAATGATCATCACGATAAAGTAAGAGAAATCAGGGCTCCCACAGAAAAATTTAAATGCTCGTTTTTCCCGCGCGCCGTTCGAGAGTGGAACGATAGAGAGACAGCTTGAAGGTGGTTCATTGAACCCTCGTCCAGGCACTTAATTGTGAATAGCAGAGTAATCACTTAGATGTAGATGTTATAGGAGCTACATTTATCGTTCATGTTTCACGTCCTAGGCTCCAAAAATATATTTTGGTAAAAGGATTCCTAGCCCTTTAATTTCTATTCCGTGTTAACAACTTTCCTTTCTAGGAAAGCTTTCTTGTTAAGGCAGTCTACATTCTACGTTGGGACTTCACAAACAGTCATGCATTTCATGCTAAGATCATTGCGCAACAACAGTGGCACTCTGCCAGAAAAAGCGTACATGTTTCGGGCTTCCTGCGGAAACTGGTACCGAGCGAGTTGGCGCAGTGGTTAGCACACTGGACTCGCATTCGGGAGGACAACGGTTCAATCCCGCGCCCGGCCATCCTGATTTAGGTTTTCCGTGATTTCCCTAGATCACTCCAGGCAAACGCCGGGATGGTTCCTTTGAAAGGGCACGGCCGACTTCCTTTCCCATCCTTCCCTAATCCGAGCTTGTGCTCCGTCTCTAGTGACCTCGTTGTCGACGGGACGTTAAACACCAATATCCCGCTCCTCCTCCTGTGGAAACAGTTTTGCTGCGGTAGGGATCACAGGTGCATCGAAGCAGGCGAATGAAATCACACAGGAGCTGGAAAAATACCCCAAAGTTGAAACAGGCAGGACAGTACGATTGTGGTGGGCGCTAACTTCTAAATTTCACTCGGGTTCCCCGTGAAAATATCGCGGTATATGGACCAAATTAGAAGTATTTTCCAGCCGTAGAGAAATTGTGTAAACAATTTCACCAAGGCAAGCGGAGACGTGGATGATACATATCGGGAACTAAAAATCTTACACCAGGCAATTTCGATCTTTTCAGCAAGCTGGAAGAACGCTGGGAGGGGGGAGGGGAGGCAAACACTTATCAGCCATAATGGCGTTCACACAGGAATTCTCAAATGGTTGAGTGACCAAAGAACGGACTTCTATACTAGAGAATTTGCAGGATTGGTACATTGTTCCCATCAGAGACGGGTAACTGTGTTGAAAAACTGTGTAATGCTTCTGCGTCTGTTTTAAATGTAGTGCAGCAGTTACTATTTTATTCATAGCTGTTATTTTTCAGCAACCGTAGTATCTATTTAAAAATAAAATTCAGTTTTCAATTATAAATACATGCTTTTTTTCGTTGTACCGCTTTCGAGATATTAATTTGTTAACCTCATAAGCCTACAAAATTAGAGATGTTTTAAATCTTTAGACCTTGGCTATACACTTATTTAAAGTATAAGCACTGAATGCAGTAACTTACTTATTACTGGTGTAACAGATGTCAATGTCCTCTTCATAGAAGCATAATACCATGATATGTCTCAGACTCTACATATTGTGATTATAGTAATCTTAGATTGACAAATTGATAATTTTTGGGCTTATCATGGCATTATGATGCTGTAAAGACGATACTGGCGCCTACTAAACCAATATTAAATAAGTTTGTGTAATACACTTTACTTACGTGCATAGCCAAGGTCTAAAGATTTATAGTATCCCTAATTTAGAAGGCTTCTGAAGATGACAAATTAATTTGTCGACACCAGCGAAGCGAAATAAGAATATATTTGCAACTGACGACAATTTTATTCAGAAATGTAGCACAGCACTCTATAAAACTTATTTGGCCTCTTTACAAGGCACTATCCATTCCGTTCAACCTATCCTCCAAATCGTTTGACATCTTGGCAGGTATGAAATCTCATCCGTAAACCGTAAAGCTTTTGTTTATTGCTTCCGAACGGTAACTCCCTTTTCAAATGTCTCTCGTTTGATGCTAGGACATGGTTTCGTTCCTGTATTTTCAGACCGTGAGAATTTGGGAGACGTGTGCGTGATACTTTGACTCTTAGTACGGCGCAGAGATGTAATCTTGCTTCCTCTCTGTATAATAGATGGAGCAATTTCTTTGAGACACATTGTTTCCAAAGGTACAGCACTGCATCCATTTCTTGCTCAGGCCCGGCTTTACAAAGGAATGTGACGAAAGCGCATAAACAACTGCTACGAAAGTGAAACTCGGATGCCCATCAACAAAAACGCACACTCGCTTCGCGAAAAACTTCAAGATGAGAGGGGAGGGAGAGAGAGACAGAGAGAGAGAGAGAGAAGAAGGTGTGCCGCCGCCACCAGGTTCTCGGAGGGATACGCGGATGGCCTTTGTGATTCACCGGCAGAGGCGTGAAATACTGCCTGCCCTGCGACTGTCGTCCCGATGTGATCCCGTCGACGTGTCGCCAGACAAAGCTAAAAGGCGGCGCGATATGGCGTGGTGTGTGTGCGTGCGCGCGTGTGCGTGGGAGGTGGCGGGCTGTTGGGGCTGGGTGGGTAGTGCGGAACATGGGGCCACGCTACGCGGTACTCTCGCGGATGGTCCCGTTAATCGTCCCCTGCAGCACGCGATGCGCCGGGCTGAGAAGCGACGCGATGCGCCACTTGGCGCGTGCGCCCTGCTCCGCAGACAAAAGCCGTAAATAAAAGTGCGCGTGTACAGGAGCGACCTACGGGGGAGCCAGCTCCCACAAAGAAGCGCGGCGGCGCTGGCGGCCAAACTTCGGCGCCGGAGGATAAAACACCGCTCCGCGAGTGAGGACCGCCGGGCCGCACAGCCTCCGGTAATTCTGAGTTACGGCGAGAAACAGGGAAGAGCGCAAGTTTCACCGACCGAGGGTCCCATCCAGTGAGCCCATACTCACTTTGCTAATGCAGCTGCCGAAGTGGTACAGCTGTTATGAGTTTGTCGGTCTGATGATGATTATGATCGTAGGACCTTGATGGCCGGGAATCCCCACCTGGTGAGTGCAAGTCGTTTCAGTTGACACCACATTGTGTGACTTGCGTGTCGATGACGACGAAGGTATGATAACGACAACACAAAACCCTGTCCTCGAGCGGAGGAAGTCTCCCAGCAGACGCACTGACCACTCACGTGCCATTATCCGATTTTCCAGAAACTTCGCTCTGTGGAAGAGAGGCCAACACAAACAAACATGTGTCTCGGCTTATCCGTAGATACAGTTTTTGAAAAACCGAGCCGGCCGGTGTTGCCGAGCGGTTCTAGGCCCTTCAGTCTGGAACCGCGCGACCGCTACGGTCGCAGGTTCGAATCCTGCCTCGGGCATGGATGTGTGTGATGTCCTTAGGTTAGTTAGGTTTAAGTAGTTCTAAGTTCTAGGGGACTGATGACATCAGATGTTAAGTCCCTTAGTGCACAGAGCCATCTGAACCATTTGAATTTTGAAAAACCGATGATCAAAGGTTTCGAGTTATTTTCAAGGTAGTCTGAGCGTTTTACCTCGCGTTATTTTTTAGGTAGAATGGTGGATGAGTGGTTAACGACGCAGCTTTTTACTTTTGCGACCCGTGCTCGAAGCTCGGTTCTTACTTTTATTTTTATTTTTCACTTACATACCCACATCTGTTGAAGATTACTAAACGAATGTTTTTCAGTGCGTGCAGAAATAACGTTTCCCATTTTTCGTCTACTAATAATATGTCAGATGAATTAATTTAGAAAAAAATCGAGTTGCCGTGAAATTCCTCTTTATTCATGACCAGCTGTGAAAGGCAGTTTTCTCAAAAGTAGTCCGTTATGCACGATTTGCCACGAAATTATGGCCAACGCCCGAAGTCTTTACCAGTGTTGTTGTCCGAGTAAGATTCAGACGAAGAAATGTCACTGTAGCGAAGCTGTCTTCACGCGATGCTCGTGGTGTTTGGAATATCTGTGTTTCGAAGTTTTCAACCATCGGTATCATCCAAGGGAATGCACCAAATCTTCCTGAAGAAGAGACATGTGAATACAATATAAGAACTGATGAGAATGAAATATCAGAATAGGGGAATTTAGAAAGATTGTAATCCCTCAAGGTACCATAAACACATATGTTATTATCTAATACATGTTTGACGCTTATTGTGATCCCAGTTGGAAGTTTACAATTACTAAGACGCTCTTGTATCACCTAATTTGATAGGAAATATTCGTATAGTAACCTTCTACGGACGAGGGTAGGTAAATGAAATCAATAAAAATAAAATAAATAAAAGTAATAATCAGGTTTCCAACATTGGGCTCAAAGTTAATAAGCCGCCGCGCTAACCACTCAGGCACCATTTCGCCTGAGGATATCGCGCGGTAAAAGACATGAAGTACCTCGAAAACTTTGAACATTTTTTCATAAGAGGTCGAGTATCTGCGGATAAATTGAGCCACAGGTTCACTTATTTTGATCCCCTTCCACTGAACGAAGTTTTTGAGAAATTGAGCGATGGCACTTCCCGTGTTCTCCTTCGTCAGCTACCGGGAGCGGACTTTTGTCAGCCTGCCTAATGGTGAGTGACTTGAAACAGAGGACGCCCCTCCATGGGAGGGGGATGAGTGACAAGGCAAAACTTTACACTGCTGTTATCGAACAGTACGTGAGACCGAAGAAGTTGCAGAGCAGCATGATGACAACCTGAGAAAGATAGCCAAAATGGTGCGACTGAGTACTGCCTACAAGATATTGAATACTAATGGGAATTGGAAAATACAAAAAGACGCCATGCGAAACGTGAATAATTTTAAATAACAGGAAGAAAATAAGAGTAGCAAATAGGAAATAGTAGAGATGAAGATGATGTCAGCTTTCTGTTTCACCAGAGATATACGGGGTGATTCTTGTTAACGTTTAAAAGTACTCAAAGCGATATGGATGACGCCGAAAAGGTAATTTAATGTAAGACACTTGCGACCGCAAATGTCGCGAAACATCCGAAAATGCGATGTCAAATGAACATGTAGCGGCATCAGATGACTTACCTCGCTACACGTGCAACTGTTGGACTTGTCGACCATCCCCTCGCCGGGAGGGGACACTGCTGCACATCGCTCCGCTAGGCTACTCTCTTTCGAACACCTTTTCTGAATGTGATCTGTTGTAAACACGCGCAGTCCGGAAGCGTGCAACTGCTACGGTCGCAGGTTCGAATCCTGCCTCGGGCATGGATGTGTGTGATGTCCTTAGGTCAGTTAGGTTTAAGTAGTTCTAAGTTCTAGGGTACTAATGACCACAGCAGTTGAGTCCCATAGTGCTCAGAGCCATTTTTTTTTGTTGTAAACACAGAAGCTGCAAATTTATTCTTCTCGCTGTAACAAACCAAAAACTATTCTTATTTTGAGTTTATTTCTCTTTGTCCCTTGTTCTTTCGTTTATAGACTTTGTTTAATAATGAAAACGTTGGCCATTTACAGGTAGCGACGCAGTTCGGAAGATAGTACTCACTTACTTGTGACACGATACCCTAGGTTTTGTTGTACTGTACTTTGCAATAAACCAGCAGAGATCGATAAATAAAACAATAAATCTTACCTCAATGTAAACACATAGCTGTCTAAAGTTATGAAAAGTATGCTGCCTGCCATATCTAAGACTCGAATCCTGAGCCCCAGGAGTTACGGTCATGCACATAGATACGAGCCATTAGGCCATTAGCAGTGAATATTAAAATTTGGTTGGGATGATCAGGTGGCACATACCGATAGGCTCAACCGCTGCACGTGTGGCGAGGTACATTGTCTCGTGCCATCACATGTTCAACATCCGTCATCCACTTTTGGAGTATTTCCCAACATTTGCAGCCCCACGTGTTTCCTATTAAATTACTTGTCTCACTGTCGTCTACGTCTCTCCGGCGGTTTTTAAACGTTAATGAGACTCACTCTGTAAACAATGAAAAGAATATATCTGCAGACGTGAAGTTCGGGAATTACAAGAAATGTAGCCGCCCTTGCCCCTCCCCATAATCAGGGATACAGAACTCCTACTATAAAAGATTCTCACCTATTTTTAAACAACGATTGGCTGTGTTTGCTACTAATACTGGACGTAGAATTACCGAGAGCAGTGGAATACACTGAGTTTAGCAACAGTATGGTTTTCACTATAAATTATGCTTTCCTCGACACAGTGGCGGTTTCAATGATGTTAGGCAGTCATGGCAGATGTGAAACTTTACAGAATGTTACTTCTACGTAGTCCACAATCTTTCCTATGGCCCTTCCTCAAACGGCGTACAGCCTTTCTCGAGCCATAGGAAAGGATCGTTCCCAAAACCGAACAAAAACTAAAAATGGTTGCAATATATCTGATTCTTATCTTTGGGTCCTACTGGAGAATTTCTTACATTCATCTCCTGTGGGTTAAACTTTACCCAAACAATCCAAAACTGTAGCTTTAGAAATACATCTCTTTCAACTATTATTGTGCCAGTCAACCATAAAAATTCTAAGCATGAAAACACGAAAAAGCTGTTAAATATTAATATGACAACTTTAATAATAAAAAATAGTTTTCAATACCAACCTTAGATTACTTGTATTTGTATCATAGTAAAAACAGCTTGGTGAACATTTTCTTGTTTTATTTCCTAACTTGATGGATGCACTGAAATTAACCATATCATTATCTAAATAAAAATTCCAGAATGAGATTTTCACTCTGCAGCGGAGTGTGCGCTGATATGAAACTTCCTGGCAGATTAAGACTGTGTGCCCGACCGAGACTCGAACTCGGGACCTTTGCCTTTCGCGGGCAAGTGCTCTACCATCTGAGCTACCGAAACACGACTCACGCCCGGTACTCACAGCTTTACTTCTGCCAGTACCTCGTCTCCTACCTTCCGAACTTTACAGAAGCTCTTCTGCGAACCTTGCAGAACTAGCACTCCTGAAAGAAAGGATATTGCGGATACATGGCTTAGCCACAGCCTAGGGGATGTTTACAGAATGAGATTTTCACTCTGCAGCGGAGTGTGCGCTGATATGAAACTTCCTGGCAGATTAAATCTGTGTGCCCGACCGAGACTCGAACTCGGGACCTTCGCCTTTCGCGGGCAAGTGCTCTACCATCTGAGCTACCGAAGCACGACGAGGTACTGGCAGAAGTAAAGCTGTGAGTTCCGGGCGTGCGTCGTGCTTCGGTAGCTCAGATGGTAGAGCACTTGCCCGCGAAAGGCAAAGGTCCCGAGTTCGAATCTCGGTCGGGCACACAGTTTTAATCTGCCAGGAAGTTAAATAAAAATTGTTAAATGAAAAGTGTGGCGTACCTATTAATATTAATAATACAAAGTTACGTAATTTGCATATAGACTTATATTTAGGAGTCAACCATAAGCGGCTTTGATAGAAAATTTGTTTTATTCAGTTCAATAACAGTTTTACATCGACACGATCATCATTCGATTGATCTCTCCTCTTAAACTTAGTGAAGGAAGCAAACAAAATGTATAGCTATTATTTACTTTTCTCTCTGTCTCTTTCTGTCTCTCCTTACAAAGTTTAAGTGGAGAGATCAACCTGATGATGACCATAACGATCGAAACCCGTTATTGAATTGAATAAAACAAATCTGGCATCAAGGACTATTTTGGTTTCCATATATTCTTAAACATTGGACCGCTGATACTTGTAAAGTTTCCATGTCGCCCATTATCAAGGTAACCTACTTTTAATACAATGTTTAGCAGCGAAGGTTTGAGATATAATAAGTTTTGTGTTATTCGTATCAAATTAAGTTCTTAGGGTACGATCGGCCTACTGACTCACCGAATCAGTCATGCATTAGAAATTTCACAATCTTGCTCCCTCTTGCTTAGATTTCTGCGTACGCTCATGACAAGGAGGAATACAGTACCACATTAGGCTGAGACGGTAACACTAGAAACATTTGCCGTAGAACATTTCCAGATACAAAATACTAGAACACTGAGATAGATATTGGTCACGAAAAGAGAAGGTGAGAAATGGATGTGAAGACCTAGGGAGAACTGTACCAGAGCTTGAGGGCAATATCAGGAAAAATCAGACTGAAAAGGGGCAAGGGACAGGGAGTTGGACAACACGAAAGACAAGAACCAAGTGGGCTGTTGAACTAGGGAAGGATTGGTAATCAACATGGAAGGAAAGGAAAACGAGAAATAAGTATACACCGACTGGAATGCCAGAGAACGAAGGCAGAGAATAATACAGGAAAAGGTGTATCATCAGTGGGGCAGACATAACAAGAGGATATTTAATTTCGGAAAAAGAGGGGGGAAAAAAGAAAGGAATGAGAAGAGGTTATGGGAGGAGGTAGTACGGTAGAAGGATGTCGAATCTTCCCAAATTACACAGACACACGTATCCAGTCAGTACAGGCTGGAGACAGGAAAAACTTTTAATGGTGACTGCCTGGTAGCACGCATAAGCAGAACCACTTTACGTGAATATCAAAACTATTTCGCTATTCACCGAGATTTTAATATGAATATCCCCTCCCTCCCAAGTGCAGATCAAGGATTCACTTTTTGGGGATGAAACAGCGTACAACTTCGGACAGGAGGCATTACTTAGGCACCAACTAAACAAAACAACGGAAAAGGTACGAGGAAGGAGCATACAATTTACCTTCAAAGAACAGAGTGGAGAATGACAGTCACCACAAAAAATTATTTATAAAAATAATGTAAAGTTTTGTATTTGTCTACAGCAGCTAGACTGTATTCCTACAAGCAACGCATGTATGTACTACATTTCTATAACACATTTATGTCTTATTAATGACCTCACCTTGTAGTTGCAATTGATGCTACAGTGTTCTTGCAACAGCTACGCACCGTCTATTTCTAACTGCATGAATCTATGCTACCAGCTCTCAAACTTTCTTGAGTTTTTCTTCTCAGTCACACAAGGATTTCTGAGGTAACATTCGTTCTATTTCATAAGTTCATCCCCAGACGTACTGTGCGTTACAAAAATAATCAGACATTATTGGTGATATTGATACAGTAGTTAAACAGCAGCTGGAACATTACGCTGCACAGTGATTCCCAGAACGTGTCCGCGCCGAGGCGTAAACATCGTAACGGTTGGCAACCCTGGAGCTGAGTGAACTGGTTTCCCAACAGCCACTCCGGGCAGAGCGAGGCTCCGTCGTGGCCGCGTGTAATCTGGCCGCCATGAATACTGCACTCGCAGCGCAGGGGATTCCCCTCGCCAGGTAAGAGCTCCCGCAGGCCACTGCCGCCCTGTTATCACACCGTGGGCTCACTCGGCCGCCAACTCGACAGAACAGCAACAAACTTCTCCTTCGCTTCTCATTCGTCCGAGAGAGCGCACAACATGGGCTTGTAAGGGTATTATTTACTATGAATGTAATTACACATAATAATACAGTCTCTTCCAAACATTACTGTACTTCTGTACTTAAGTTGGTAACACGTGATGTTCAGTCACAACATCATCGGTTACCTAACTTCTAGTCAAATATCTCCACCATTTGCACAGATAGGAGCGCCGTCTAGTCGTGGCACATAATGACAAGACGTTTGGTACGTGAGTGGAGGTAGATGGCAACATACCATACAGTCAAACCACAAGACTACAATTCAATAATAGGGAGACGTTTCCGGAGCTCTGATGTTGCACCTGATATCATGAAGTCTGCATTAGACTCGCCAAGAAACGAATTGCTGAACTGGGCCAAAATTAGTGTAAGAAGAGCTGCACTTGATGTATTCAACGAATAACAATCTACCGATACTAAGATGTTTTGGTCTGATAGTAAATCAGTAAACACATAATACTATAAAGGGTGAATCACCTAAAACTTGCACCGAAAAAATTGAGGAAATGGAAAGTGCTATTTATGTGCGATTTTCACCGGATAGGTCGGTGGTTAGGGACTCGTATTGTTAGCCGACAAACAGAGTGTAATAATACTTACAAAGTGTATTCTTGTAGCAAACATATACTTTTTAAATGGAACAATGCCTATTGACATATCATTATAGTAACAAACTAAGGCCGGCCGCGGTGGTCTCGCGGTTCTAGGCGCTCAGTCCGGACCCGCGCGACTGCTACGGTCGCAGGTTCGAATCCTGCCTCGGGCATGGATGTGTGTTATGTCCTTAGGTTAGTTAGGTTTAAGTAGTTCTACGTTCTAGGGGACTGATGACCTAAGATGTTAAATCCCATAGTGTTCAGAGCCATTTGAACCATTTTAACAAACTAAGAGTAGGATAACTTACAATGTCAGTGGTGTTTTTCCCAGGATACTTGTGCGAGTAGTTTACGAGATATCATGTTTGTTGACCGACAATTTTTGTGCGATTCAACCTGAGTAATTGGCAGGTACGATGGTGTTACGTTTGCTTGCGTTTTGCTTGTGTGTTCCTTGAGCGCATTCCGACTAAATGGTCAGTTAGTGTCTGACACTCCAAGCAGTAGGTTGTGAGTGGACGATGGCCATTACCAACGCAAAAAAGCTGACATGGAGAATGCTCATGTGTATGGAGAGTGCATGAAGAATGCAGTTCGTTCTTATACTGTGTATGCGGCAAGATATCCCAATAGACGTCAACCAACTCGGCAGTTTTTGTCAACCTCATCACCCAGTTACGTTGAAGTAGTACTGCAACACCTAGACAAAGGAACAGAAGGAAACAACCGACGACAGAAGAGGGGGAAATTATTGGTCTTACTGCTGTCGAAGTTGATCCGCACTTTAGCTTCAAGCGGCATGAGTTAGGCAAGTGTCGTACGTATTCTCCTTTGACATAGGGTCTATCCCTATCACATCTCTCTCCATCAAGTGGAAACGCTCATGAGAATCGTGTTAGTTTCTGTACATGGGTATTAAGACAGGATACTCCAGATGTATCTTGCTGCATACAGTAAGATACTGTAAGACTTATATCCGGCGACTAAGTCATGATGTGGCATTTTTCTGCTGTAGAGGTCGCCAGAAAAATATTTTGAATCAGGAATGTGCGGAGAAGTCCTGAAATAAGACAACATGGGTACAGAGCAGCTCGGAGGCTTCAACATCAGAATGAATAGCAACCGAAACGAATAAAGAAGCCGCCTGTAGGAGTGACAGTAACTCCCGAAAACGATAGAAGATGAAACGCACTTACGGATTGCAGTGCGCATATTACGCAAATTTTACTACGGATTTATGAAATTATACTACATACTTTTGTAGATTATCTAAATTGTTTACTGTGATGCCGGTCCCCCGTCGGAGGTTCGAGTCCTCCCTCGGGCATGGGTGTATGTGTTGTCCTTAGCGAAAGTTAGATTAAGTAGTGTGTAAGCAGTTTGTTCCCATAGGAACTTGCCACAAATTTCCAAAATTTTACTCTGCAGTAATACTGTTATTGGTGTGTGTGTGTGTGTGTGTGTGTGTGTGTGTGTGTGTGTGTGCCATTGTACATAGATAGCACTCAAAACTGACTGTTGTTACTATGTACAATTTATGTGCGGATCTATGGTTATGAAGCCAAAGGCTAACAATAACAACAAAAGGGAACCTGATTACAAAAAAATGGTTCAAATGGCTCTGAGCACTATGGGACTCAACTGCTGTGGTCATTAGTCCCCTAGAACTTAGAATTACTTAAACCTAACTAACCTAAGGACATCACACACCCCCATGCCCGAGCCAGGATTCGAACCTGCGACCGTAGCAGTCCCACGGTTCCGGACTGCAGCGCCAGAACCGCGAGACCACCGCGACCGGCACCTGATTACATATTAGTCACATTCGTAAGTGAATACCAAAGTTTTACGTTAATGTTCTCTATTTCTTTACTGGTTTCACTTATTGCATGTTCTAAGCTTAAAGTTATTCCCATATTGCAGGGCTGATGGTAAAATTTATAGAACGCATGAGCTCCAAACTTTGTCAGCGCTAATGACGCGACTCATGTTACACAGTAATGAACGGATAGAAATTCACGTAATTAAGTGCGGGAGTAACAAAGTTCGATATACTGGCGGTTTTTGCTCCAAAATGTAAACTCCCATAATTACGGGGTGTATAAAACACATCCATGAAGTATTAGCGACAAAACAGGTACAATGCAGGCGCCTATGGTACGTCGAAACAACTTTTATGCAGCCCTGGACAGCGGAGGACGATGATGTTTGGTTTTTGGGGTGCTCAAAGATGCTGTTATCACCATCCGTACAATTTTCGAATCTTTTCACAGTTCTGTCTCGCCTTTTTCCCGAATGATGATTAAATGATGAGCAAAATACGAACACCCAGTCCCCGGGCGGAGAAGATGTCGTACAACTATAAGACCTGTTAAATGAAATGAACAGACTATTGAGCAAGGCAGGCAACCCTGTAGGTAGGACAACCACAGCTATGAGTAGTCATTTGGACATTACTAAATCGTTTCAGCTGTATTTAGTCCTTTGTTAGTGGATCACTACCGGTCTCGTGGCACTATACGCCACATCTTCAGGTAAACATTGATATAACAAAAAATCCAGGAGGAATAGCAGCCCTGAAAAATACACCTGTTAGTGATTCAGTATAGATCGAAGAAGCAGTAAGTGTAGTTTTCAGGTTCTGCTTTTCCGTCAATAGCAATTTACTTGACGATTTTGTCCGGGTTGATCATACATCCATTTTGTGGCACATACTGCTTGCTTTTTCATTATAGCCCAAAATTAGGTCTTAATAGCTTTCATGTATTTTCTCTTAACTAGTGGATTACTACTATATGATTTGTTTAAGACCCATCCACTATGTTGGAATCTGTCAGTTTTATTCTGTGACACACCGCCTTTCAGTGGTGATTTGTTCTGATAGACAATGAATGTATGGTAAAAAGGTTCCGAGCTTTCCACTCTAATTTTTTTAGTCATGCGAGAACTAACATTTTGATATTCTCATGACAAATTTTTAGTGTTTTTAAACCAGTGCATATCTCAATGTTGTTATTTCTTCTCGATTTATTGTTATACATATGTTCACCTAAAGATGTGGCTTTTAGTGCCACGAAACGAATAATAAAGGACTACATACACCTGAATCGGTTTCTTAATAACGAAGATACTGAGAAACGAATATGGACTGAGAACAAGCCGAAAAATCACAAAAGTAATGAAGAGTAGCGGAAATCGCACTGGTGACAAACTGAGTATTTAGTAGACGGAGTGGAAAAATTCTATCACATTGGGAAAATAATAACGTGTAACGAAATAAAGCAAAGAAAAGATGAAAAATGTTCTAGCACACGCAGAGAGAGATTTCCTTGCCAAAAGAGCTACTGACAAAGATAGGTCTTGAGAAAGAAATTTCTGGTTCAAATGGTTCAAATAGCTCTAAGCACTATGGGACTTAACATATGAGGTCATCAGTCCCCTAGACTTAGCACTACTTAAACCTAACTAACCTAAGGACATCACACACATCCATGCCCGAGGCAGGATTCGAACCTGCGACCGTAGCAGCAACGCGATTCCGGGTTGAAGCGCCAAGAAATTTCTGGGTTCGCACTTACGGAACAAAATATTGTATGGATGTGAAATATGGACAGTGGGAAACCAGGAAAAGAAGCGAATAGGAGAGTCTGAGATGTGTTACTTCAAGAATGATGTTGAAAATTAAGTCGACGTAAGACAAGCAATCAAGTTTTTCAACAGAATCGTCGGAAGAAACTAAATATGGTAAACGCTGATTATAACTGGGTGCAGGACGACAGAATATCTGTTAAGGCACCAAGGGATAACATCCATGCTGCAAGTAGGAGTCGAAGAGAGCCACAAATTGTGCAAGAAGACAGAGGCTGTGAAACGTCTAACAAATAATAGAGGCTGTGCTTCTCTGAGATGATGAGATCATGGTAGGCCGCACCGAATTAGTAAGAAGACTGATGAATGAAGACACAAATAAATTGTTACAAGATTATATGACGAGTAAGGATGTGCCACAAACATATTTTAAAATATCAGCTGGCAGACACTTAATAAGGATAAAATTAGAGAAGAAAAACAGATGTCGCAACCATACAACCCATCACTGTTGACACGCTCCATGTCTTGAACTCTGTGAAAGGCAGTACAATGAAACGTACTCTCCACAGCGCACTTCATAGTAGTATGTAGATATAGAACTGCATTTACGTCAAAGGTTATTTACGGATAAACCAAAACAAAACAGGTGCAATGTAGGCTCTATGGTACGTCGAAACAATTTTTTTATGCAATGCTGCACACCATGCTCCGTTGAACAATCGCAAATGAAACAATTACGGCGTTGTCATTTATATTCCTCTCCGTTAATAGCCCGTGAACGGCTATCGAGTGCCCATTCTATAACGGCTACTGTCAATAATCTGTTCATGTGGTGATGTGACATGCTTTTTGGAGCGCTGCGTAACCACGAAGCTACACTACACTGCAATATCGGATCCGCGATGCGCTGTATCAACATTTGGCGCTCGACAGCCTGCGGTTATGCCATTAGCTCGCAACTCGTTGTGGCTGCGTTGTGTGCTATTTATGATGTGCCTGTAGCTTTTAATATTTCCAGGAAACTGAATATTGTTTCATCGGGAGCTGGAAAGAGATCAGCTAATTGAAACAAAAGTCCAGATAAACACTAAACTCAACGACGAACTTCGATGAAAAATCAAACACAGAGGATCATTCTTTTGTTATGGAAACGCATGTAGTGTGCAGTTTGTCATGCCCACGCAATGCAGATATTTTACTTAGTGAGCATTTATTTATACCTCTGTTCACTGTGCAAAATTAATTATTATTAATTACAGGTGCTGATAATTAAAATGCACTTTAGAGAGGCTCATCTTGTTTGGGTTGGAAGGTCTTGTTGACATTTCTCCATGTGTACTTTTTTTTTATTTGAATCTGCCTCTATTTCTTTTTTTTTCACCCAGGCCTGTTACGACACCTATGCATCATCTTCTCTTTCTCAAATTTATTTCTGGTAAGTATGATACAAACTTCATGGTCTTTATTTATTGTAGTTCTAAAAATAATAACCAAACGAAATGCACATGACAATTTTTAGCTGTACAATAGATAAACGGTCATAAGGTTTGTATTATACTTTACAGAAATTAATTTGACCAAAATATGACACATAGGTGTCAAAGAATATCCGGCTGAGCAAAAAGAAAGTGTTCTGCACAAGGGGGGAGTAAAGAAAAGAAAAAAAACTTGAGGGTGTCATTTATAATTAATAAAAATTTCAAGGAATAACTTCGTCACCTACTGAAATGTCTATAAAATGCATTGCAGTCCTGTTGTTTCTACAATATTTATTTGTTTTGGATTACAGGTATACTGATTACAGTACCCTTCACAGCAATTAATTATGAAACCTATGTTATCTTTCTGTCACATGCCAATGCAGTTTTAAAATGAAAGAATTACGTACCCAATGTGTGAATAACCACATGGGAGTCACGTTTCCTGGGTGTTAGTTGTTTCTTCGTGTCAATCAGAACATTCGTAGATGGGCTATTACTTAGGTGCTTTAATATCTACGTCTTTTACGCGCGCGTTCGTGTGTGTGTGTGTGTGTGTGTGTGTGTGTCGGAGAGTACTTCTGGTATCACTAGAATTTATTCCAACTTATATTCCATTTGTGAATGGTGCGTAGTACCCTAGTGTGGCAGTGGAAGGAGAAAGAGAAAGAGGAGGAATTGATTACGTTGATGATATGCAAGTAAAAATAATTCATATCATCTAACATGACCAAAATAATTTATTCCGTGCACAGTGAATGCGGATATCTCTGCCAACTTATAGGAAAAGTTCGTGTCCTGTATTTTTTTTTTATAGTAAGAGTATCTTGCAAGGACTAAGATAACTTCTCCCTACTTCTGTTAAGTGGACGCAACAGAAGAGAAATTTATCACATAAAAGTACTAGAAGTTTATCACAGAATACAGCAGTAAGTACATCGCTGGACTATCAGAACCATGCTGGACATTATTACGCTAGCACCTAGCTGTGAGACCACACGCCCCTCCTATCCGCATGCTCAATGAGGATGACACGGCGGTCGGATGGTCCCGATGGGCCACTTGTGGCCTGAAGACGGAGTGCACCTA
Source organism: Schistocerca gregaria (assembly GCF_023897955.1). Lineage (NCBI taxonomy): Eukaryota > Metazoa > Arthropoda > Insecta > Orthoptera > Acrididae > Schistocerca > Schistocerca gregaria. The sequence continues at coordinate 469,722,495 of NC_064926.1, forward strand.
GCTGTGGGCTGTGGGGAAAGGGCGCTCTGAACTTGAATGAAACAATACAAAAGGAGTATAACACACACACACACACACACACACACACACACACACACACACACATAAACACTGTGTACAGGACGCTAGCGACAGCACATTACCGTATCGCATTTATTCACCCTAGGAATCACTTTAAGAAGTGTTTAAGCCGACGGACGGCTCATCTCATGGAATCTGTTAACATGTCGGCGCACCGGCCGACCAAAATAAGGGAGAACAACTGGATGCTAGCGGCTTTATACTGAGGCATTTGAATTTTCCGTTGAGCAAGGCCTCCATCAGTCGGCTCCAGTGCCAACACAAGTGGGAGTGCTCTAGAAGCTCCATCCATCCCACCGACTCTTCCGTAACCATAAGCCAATGGCGAGGTTCCCCTGTAATTGGAAAAATGTAGACATGCAGTACCGAAGGTAACGGTGGTACACCGTGTTTAGGAGCCTCGGAACTGTTCAGTATCATTCCACAGAACGACGATAGTTGATGCTCTCTTTACCAGCCTCAGGCTTCCGAGCCAGCCTTCTTACGTATTCATCTACACGGCTACTCTGAAAATCACACTTCAGTACCTGGCAGCGGTTCTATCGAACGATCTTTACAATAATTCGCTGCTATTCCATTCTCGAACAGCGCGCGGAAAAAACGAACACCTATATCTCGCCGTGCGAGCTCTGATTTCCCTTATTTTGTTATGATCATCGTTCCTCCCTATGTAGGTCGGCGTCATTTTCGCATTCGGAGGAGGAAGTTGGTGACAAATTTCGTGAGAAGATTTCACGGCAACGAAAAACGCCTGCCTTTTAATGATGTCCATTCCAAATCCTGTATGATGTCCCTGACACTCTCTCTCTCCCTTATTTCTCGCTAGTACAAAATGTGCTGCCCTTCTTTGAACTTTCTCAATGTACTCCGTTAATCGTACCTGATAAGGATCCCACACCGCGCAGCAGTACTCCAAAAGAGGATGTAAAAGCGTGGTATAGGCAGTCTCTTTAGCAGATCTGTTGCATCTTCTAAGTGCTCAGCCAATAAAACTCAGACTTCGGTTCGCCGTACCCACATTTTCTGTGCGTTCTTTCCAATTAAAGTTTTTCGTAATTGTAATTCCTAGGTATTTCGACGAATTATCGGCCTTTAGAGCTGACTGATTTGTCGTGAAAACCAACTTAAACGGATTCCTTTTCTGGAGTCATGAGGATGACCCCACACCGTCTGTCCTTGGTGCATCACTACTGTTTTCTCAAATAAGTTATCTGTGTCGTACTACATGCAACGACAGTAGAAATCGAGGAGAGTTTAGTGGTGTGGCACGGTGCTCTGGCCATTTACAATCAAATATTTAATAGGCTAATTTATTTTGATATTTAAGCACTAACTTTTCGAAGAGAAAACTGCCAGTGCTCTTTCCCACCCGAATGTGCTAATGTAGGCAGAGCGAACCTCTCTGTGATACACAATGACACTCTTACAACTTCTGCCATAGGCAGTTTTTGAGATTCTCCCGACTACCACCCGATCCTGTGACGAAACATGCCATTCTTTGATGGATCTTCCTCACGTCCTCTGTTGAGTAAGGCTAATATGCGTCACAGAGTGATGAACAATACTCAAGAATCGATAAAACAAATATATTGTAGGCACGTGGTTTGCGGTTGTATTACATTTCCTGAAGATCCTCATAATAAATCTCAGCTTGATATCTGCTTTTCCTGCATTTCGTTTTATTTGATCATTCCATTTTAGGGCGCTCCAGACGGTCACTGCCAGATATTTTATGGCTTCTACTCATTCCGTAGTTTGTAGCGCCGACTCTATTTTTTGGCGCTATTAAGCAAAACAGCGACGTTGGCGGCAGCCACCGTATAAATGGTCCAAATGGCTCTGAGCACTATGGAACGTAACTTCTGAGGTCATCAGTCCCCTAGAACTTAAGACTACTTAAACCTAACTAACCTAAGGCCATCACACACATCCATGCCCGAGGCAGGATTCGGACTTGCGACCGTGGCGGTCGCGCGGTTCCAGACTGTAGCGCCTAGAACCGCTCGGCCACTTCGGCCGGCGCGACCGTATATGCAAGCGGAAGGGGTAACACAATTCTGCAAAAGCCAGCACAAGACTTAAAAGGTACCCAATGAGTGCGAGGCCACAGAAGGACAATAAATAATGTTTACGGCATTCGACGCCGCAGATATTGTTTATCACGCAACCACAATATTGACTGCTAATGGCAGCAGGAGTCGGGACTGGAGGTACCCAATGGTGAGCACAGCATGAGGCTACAGAGCGTAGTTGATCCGCTTAGTCGACGAGAAACGCGCGATAGTGCTACAGTGTTAGTGTGTTCGTGGTGCAGGGCACTGACAACGATAAACAAAGCAAAAATTGCATCATACCTACAACAGTTGCCGAAGTTGACATTTCGTCAGAAAGTAACCCAACGAATTTCGTAGAGTTGGGAAGATGTGGCAGATGAAATATTACCGTTTCCGCAAGATGAGTCAGTGGAATGTGTGGTGTAGTATACGCTCGACTGCTCGGACAATATACGCGAGGAGTACAATGATGAACATGCGTGATTAAGAAGTGAAAAAGATACTGAAACAGGTGTCGAGCCATTTAACTCACCACCTCTGTCGGACAGGGAGCCAAAACTTCCGGCTCCACTGAAACATAGTAAGACAATAGTTGTCCAAGGAGCGGGTACTTACATCATTACGTGCATGAAAGATCATCCGCACCATACTAAAACAAGAATTTTGAACATATTTCGAATAAGTCCGCAAAAATATGACCCCGTGGTGCATAAGAAAAACTAGGGATATTTATGCAAAAGCAAGACGAACTTTTTGAAAAATTGAGGTTCGTGCGTTTCAACGATGCTCTATACAGTTTACAGGATGTGTATGCGTGACCTTCTATACAACGCACGCCACATTGCGAGCGACATAGATTACAGTGATTAAAAGGGAAACATTGTATCGTTGGATAAATTCAAACAGTGCTACAGAATTGGAAGGCGTAAGATAAAGAAAAAGAAACTTACAAAAACTATACTATACTATACTATACTACATTGCAATAGTTCTTCGTATCTATGAGTGTGAAATCCCTAAGCTTACACACTACTTAACCTAAATTATCCTAAGGACAAACACACACTTCCATGCCCGAGAGAGGACTCAAACCTCCGCCGGGATCAGCCGCGCAGTCTATGACTGCAGTGCCTTAGACTTTGTATCTATGGTCCAAATTTCATACAGCTATGTCGCTTGGTAGTGGCAGATCATGCCAAAGTTACTTTCGTCCTTTAGTTTCCGACACCAGCATACTTGTAGCGAAGACGTCAGATCAATACAATTTACAGGCCTTTGCGATGACTTAATATCCAACCGCGACCGCAACATGTACTGTGGTTTCAGTACAAATCAGACAAATTACCGTGGGCACAGTGGTAGCACTTCTAGAGGAAAGTTTTAATATATTCTGAAATAAAAAAAATATTCCAAATCAGGAGGATTTCTTCCCTTGGCCTGTGGGCCAAGTTTCATCAAGTTACTTAACTTGACAGTGACGCATCATGCGAAACTTGCTTTCGTCCTGAAGTTTTTCATAACAGTGCAGTTACCAAAGAGCAGATCAGGTACTATTGGCTGAAATATGTTGCTACATTACATGACACGGATATTCAGGCTTAGGTAGACTGTTAAGTAATGTACAACACAGTTTGTAAAACAACAAAAACACAGTCATAACAAATAGTTTTCTCACATCAATAGGCAGTTTACAAAGCCAAACGCAAAATAAGCCATGCGTGTAATTAAAATACTTATCCAACCAAATGAACTTGTGAGTAACCAGCTCAGGTTCTGTCTCCTGAGCCTAAATATTTATTAGCACTTTTCGTTTAAGTTCCTAATGCCTTTTTGATGATATCTGCAAAACTCCAAGTCCTGTGCAAAACTCCAAGTCCCCCAGATGTCTCCATTGTGCAACTACCGCCTCGTCGACACGCAGAAACAGGGGTGAGGTACCTGTTCGATTTGTGCGTGCAATACATTAGCGCCTGGGGGCTCACATGGGCCGCCTTCCCTCCTATATATCTCTACTTTTTCATCCGAATTGAGGTGCTCACTGGTTAACACATTATAATTCGTTTTCACCTGTTATGTATGATAACATAAGACAGACACTGCTCTACTGTTTTATATGTGAATTATCTATGAGCTACAGCCAAGAATTAGACGCTTTAGTCTCGTTATATGATTTATCGTAGAAAACTTCACGTTCTCAGTAGTTATTTCTACATCTAACTTGTTCGAAATGAATTAGATGACTGTATTTTATAGACAGATGAGGAAGCGTGCCCACCGCGACATTCAGTGCCGACTGCTGCCGTTGCGGGGACGAACCAAATAATGAAAGTATGCAGGGTAATTCGGTGATGTCAGCAGTTTTCAGGGAAGATGGAGAAGGGTAAATGTAACAATAGCCCGGAATCGACCGAATGGAAAGTTCTGACACTGGGAAACATCTACCAGTACTGTTTTTGCCAAGACTGTACGGTACGCAACTTTTATAAGTGGTACTATTGATCAGACACGGAAAAATGTCTAGTCAACATGGCCTCTAAGATGTTTATTTTAAGAGCTATCGCCAGTTGTTCAGTAGAAGATAAGTGTTTCGTATTAGCAAAGATGAACAAGTGTTTACTGTTCTTAAACCACGCATTTTAGGGACCACATCTGCTAGAAATTTTTTATGTCTTGGTCCATACTACCATATCTAAAAGTTGCCAACCTACAATCTTAGCAATAATACTACCGATACATATATGTAGTGTCGGAGGTATGAGGGCGATTTTCGCTTACAACATCTGACTCGGTCGTTTCCGGACGACGATCGGTGACCTCAAACGGACGCTTCTACCGTTCTCCATCAGCCCAGACAGTTCGTGACAACACCACAGGATTATCCCGCATAATCATAGCAGAGGCGAATGGAGCATCGTTCCAGTGACCATACAGACGACGAACCGGGGGAATCCATTGACAAGAGTGACTTTCACAAAGAGCAGATTATTGTGGCCCGTCACCTGGGAACGATCATCTCAGAAGCGGAGAAACTGACACTGTTCGTGCGCTACTGTAGTGAGAACCTACTGAAACTGCTTGAATGATAGTAAAATAACGAGTAGGTGATAAAGCTTTGGACGTCGACGCCTCGGAAAAAAAGTGGAAGACGCTAGCTTGCTTGCTCTGTAGAGCAGAATAGGCAGCGTCCTGTAGCCGATCTGACGCCAGGTTGGGTCCAAAATCCTGTTGGAGGCACAAGGGCTTCAGTTCATCACCATTCAGCGCCCATTGTTGTACATGGGGTTCCGCAAAAGTCGACTCTACGTGTCCCATGCTAATACAATGCCATCGTCAACCACGATTGCAGTGGGCGCGAGTTATCGAAGATTGTGCTGTAGTTCAATAGAAGCATCGGATGAGCATCGTTTCTCTTTAAACCAGGTCGGTGGTCCTCTCTCCATACTCCGCCGTCAAGTTGAACGCCTACTCAAAACGTGCACCGAGCCACGAACGCTGGCCAGTGAGGGCAGTTTCTGTTTGGGGAAATTCACTCGGGCTTTGGTTCAAATGGCTCTGTGCACTATAGGACTTAACATCTGAGGTCATCAGTCCCCTAGAACTTAGAACTACTTAAACCTAACTAACCTAAGGACATCACACACATCCATGCCCGAGGCAGGATTCGAACCTGCGACCGTAGGGGTCGTGCGGTTCCAGACTGTAGCGCCTAGAACCCCTCGGCCACTCCGGCCGGCCACTCGGGCTTTAAGGGGATCTGTGGTAGTAACCGAAGGCACCGTGACAGCTGTGAACTTCACTAATATTATTGAGGACTACAGACCAGCAGCTGCCTAGCTAAAGAATTTTAGTCTAATGCGTAAACTGCCATTAACACTATCAAACATACAACTCCAGGCGGGTGTAAAATGAATATGCGCAACAGAAAATACTGAACACTAAAATCAAGATTTGACCATGTCTGACTACCCCCTCTTAATTGTGATATTATTTCCTCCTTGTTCTTTAACACATAGATTACAACCTAAACATAAATGAATGACTAAGGGAACTAGTAACTACTAAATGATAAATATTGTTTCTGCTTATACATTTAGTGTAGATTATAAAACCCTTTGTATTACAAATGTTTATACACTCCTGGAAATTGAAATAAGAACACCGTGAATTCATTGTCCCAGGAAGGGGAAACTTTATTGACACATTCCTGGGGTCAGATACATCACATGATCACACTGACAGGACCACAGGCACATAGACACAGGCAACAGAGCATGCACAATATTGGCACTAGTACAGTGTATATCCACCTTTCGCAGCAATGCAGGCTGCTATTCTCCCATGGAGACGATCGTAGAGATGCTGGATGTAGTCCTGTGGAACAGCTTGCCATGCCATTTCCACCTGGCGCCTCAGTTGGACCAGCGTTCGTGCTGGACGTGCAGACCGCGTGAGACGACGCTTCATCCAGTCCCAAACATGCTCAATGGGGGACAGATCCGGAGATCTTGCTGGCCAGGGTAGTTGACTTACACCTTCTAGAGCACGTTGGGTGGCACGGGATACATGCGGACGTGCATTGTCCTGTTGGAACAGCAAGTTCCCTTGCCGGTCTAGGAATGGTAGAACGATGGGTTCGATGACGGTTTGGATGTACCGTGCACTATTCAGTGTCCCCTCGACGATCACCAGAGGTGTACGGCCAGTGTAGGAGATCGCTCCCCACACCATGATGCCGGGTGTTGGCCTGTGTGCCTCGGTCGTATGCAGTCCTGATTGTGGCGCTCACCTGCACGGCGCCAAACACGCATACGGCCATCATTGGCACCAAGGCAGAAGCGACTCTCATCGCTGAAGACGACACGTCTCCATTCGTCTCTCCATTCACGCCTGTTGCGACACCCCTGGAGGCGGGCTGAACAATGTTGGGGCGTGAGCGGAAGACGGCCTAACGGTGTGCGGGACCGTAGCCCAGCTTCATGGAGACGGTTGCGAATGGTCCTCGCCGATACCCCAGGAGCAACAGTGTCACTAATTTGCTGGGAAGTGGCGGTGCGGTCCCCTACGGCACTGCGTAGGATCCTACGGTCTTGGCGTGCATCCGTGCGTCGCTGCGGTCCGGTCCCAGGTCGACGGGCACGTGCACCTTCCGCCGTCCACTGGCGACAACATCGATGTACTGTGGAGACCTCACGCCCCACGTGTTGAGCAATTCAGCGGTACGTCCACCCGGCCTCCCGCATGCCCACTATACGCCCTCGCTCAAAGTCCGTCAACTGCACATACGGTTCACGTCCACGCTGTCGCGGCATGCTACCAGTGTTAAAGACTGCGATGGAGCTCCGTATGCCACGGCAAATTGGCTGACACTGACGGCGGCGGTCCACAAATGCTGCGCAGCTAGCGCCATTCGACGGCCAACACCGCGGTTCCTGGTGTGTCCGCTGTGCCGTGCGTGTGATCATTGCTTGTACAGCCCTCTCGCAGTGTCCGGAGCAAGTATGGTGAGTCTGACACACCGGTGTCAATGTGTTCTTTTTTCCATTTCCAGGAGTGTATATCCCAACTAATATTATTGATCAATTGCCGAAATCTGCACCTTTTTATGGCTACGAGATCTAATATAAATAACGCGAGATGACTGACATCATCTATGTATCAAACACTAGAAGACACTACTTTCAAAGATGACCTACAGTGGTGTGCAAGCTCAGTGGAAATAAAACTTCCGTGATCATAACTGTTTAGCCTTATAGCCCTAATAAGCCGAAGCAATTAGCAATATCACCGTATGTACTGCGTCTGGTGCGTCGGAGGGATGGTTCTCGTACACGTCTGCGACGTCGGAAGAACTCTAGCCATAAAATATATTAAAAAACTCATTTTAACACTAGGTCAGGAGAAGACGGCCATCTGACTAGTATAATATAATACTGTATTATCCTCTCTGTTTTCTAAAGACGAGAAACACGAACTGGCAGCCACGAGGACAGAGTTCAGATAACGTCTCAACGTGAGGATAGGTAGAAAAGTTGCTCTCAATCACAGAACGCTGCGTGCTCAACGACGACTGCGTACCCGGAGGCGAAGTCCAGAATCGTATAGGTTCGCAACAGTACAGCGCCTAACCGTTCTAACTATAAAACCTCGTGAGAGCAAAGACAGCAAGTCCATCTGTACCAACAAAATCTGATACTGAGCGACATCAAACACGTCTGCTCAAAACGGAAGACCTCTTTCTCTCCACTGATGTATTCCCAGCAAAGCCCCGCTCTGCTCCCTCGTAAATGCAGAAGGCAAATTATCTTTTCTAAACCACGGAATATTCTCCCTCTCTACAGATTCTTCCGAACGTCAACCAACCGTATTTTAGTCTTTTGTCGTCCAGCGCAGAAATTTTGCGAGGAAATACTTATCCCCATTAATTAAGAATACATACAATGGTACGCTTCTCTGAGTAAATATACTCCGAAATAACCCAGCCTGCGTGATTTCCGAGGTAACGCCAACTCGTTCCTCTCTGGTGCGTCCAAGATTTTCAGAATTTCCGAAGTATTACCCGGTTTTCCTTCCGGCCCAACTGCCAAACCGGCCGGCCGCCACTGTATTGTGCCTCAGCGTTAAGGTGCTCCAACCGTTTTCTTGGCTACTTCCTGTGTCAAGCAGGACCAACACACCTATGCGGGCTTTTCCACCCAGGGCTTGAGTTATGCCTATCGTTTCATTTCCACTGCCATTCCAACCTCTACTAGTATAGGCAAACATTCATTACGAAGTTTTGATAATAGACAATCCGTTACCTTTCATATAATAAGCGTTAACAACTATTTACAAGGTGTGCGTGACAATGCCATTCTTCTTTAACCATTCATATATATGATATACAACCTATTAAATGATATCTAATTCCGGTTGTAAATCATGGCAAAGTATGTAGATGAGTGCTTGTAAGGTGCGAAATTACAGCCACCTTTCAAATACAACATGCACGTCTGCGTTTGTGGTGGTTCTGTGACTGGGAAGCATGGACAGCCGATGAATGGTGTCGCATTGTGTTCAGAACTGAATCTCGGTTTTGCACTACTTTGGATGACCTTCTTCGGCGAGTGTGATAGAGACCATATTTCCAATATTATAGAGGGGCACAGCGGTATTACTCCTGCTGTCACGGTCTGAAGAGCCATGGGTTATGGTTTCAGGTCACGATAGGTAGTGACTGAGGGCACTATAACGACACGACGATGCGTCACAAACATCCAACATCGTCATGTGTTACCTCTCGTGCGAAAGTATCGTGGTGAAAATTTTATCAAGTCAGTGCTCGTCCACGACTCAGTCCACTGTATGTTTGATGTTGGGCCACTGCCGGCCGGAGTGGCCGAGCGGTTCTAGGAGCTACAGTCTGGAACCGCCCCACCGCTGCGGTTCGAATCCTGCCTCGGGCATGGATGTGTGTGATGTCCTTAGGTTGGTTAGGTTTACGTAGATCTAAGTTGTAGGGGACTGATGACGACAGCAGTTAAGTCCTATAGTGCTCAGAGCCATGTGAACCTTTTTTTTTTTGGGGGGGGGGGGGGGGCACTCCCGTGCCCAGAAAGATCCTCAGATCTGTCCCCGGCAGAACTAGTGGGACCAGTCCAGTCGTCAACATCGTGTGAATGACAGTACGCAGGATGTGAAGGACCAGTTGCAAGAGTTGTGGGCGGGCTTGCTTCAGGAGGGGCTACAACAGCTTTATGACTCCCTTCCCAACCAAATCAGTGCGTGTATCCATGGCAGAGAGGGAGCAAGGCCATGGAGATAAATGCCTCATAGTGCCTTTTTCATTGCAGATTCGACTCGGTACTGTAATCACTCAAACATCACATACGCTCTCGATCCGTTAAGGTTCATTTCCTTTCGTACTTACCTTTACATTTTGTCAAGCAGTATAAAATGGTATTGCGAGTTGCAGACCACTAAATGCAGAAGACACACTTACTAAGCACGGACAACATCAGTCGAATTTAAATGGAGATGGTCGCCCCAGAAACTATATATACACAGGGAATCTCCGTAAGAGAGTGCAACAATTTAACACGACATAGAGGTGTTTCCACTGAACAATTTGAGGTAGGGAGCCTGGAATTGGAGAAGCCAGCTGAAGGAGATAACAGGGATAAAATCACGCTAATGTGTACTTTTTTATTTACATTAGTTACAGTTACCTGAAAATACCATAATTGACACAATAAACGTACCATCTTTACTGTATATCACAAAATGTGCTGAAACTAACGTCCATCAACGTCAATCTAAATATGACATCATCGAACGAGATTCCGATGCACCCTGACAAATACCCCTGGTGTGTTGGAATCACATCACAGTTCTGGCAACTACTTGCATCTCCATATCTACTGGGGTTTCATACAAAAGTTTCAGGTATTCCCATAAGAAATAGTCTTGGGAATTCAGGTCAGGTGACCTCGCAGGCCATGAAAGAGGACCTTCCCTTCCAATCCGCCCACCAGGAAATACGGCAGTGAGATGGTTGCGGACATCCGCACTGAAATAAACATTCGTCATGACGGATCATGCCTGTTAGGAAATCGTTCCCCGTACAACCTTTCAGCAGCGAGAGCACTGAAACGTACTTCCCCATTCACAAGGTGCATGTCAGTGAGTTCTGCGAAACTGTCCCGGTACTGCTGAATCGTATTGTATTGTACGTCTCTGAATAGCACCGAATAATGAATCGGTCTGTCACTGATTCATAGCATGTTCTTTTATGGGGCAATATAAATACGATACAACAGAGCCACCTTGTGGACATGTAAAGTAAACAAAATCTGCATCATGACTGCCGGCCGCTGTGACCGAGCGGTTCCAGGCGCTTCAGTCCGGAACCGCGCTGCTGCTACGGTCGCCGGTTCGAATCCTGCCTCGGGCATGGATGTGTTTGCTGTCCTTAGGTTAGTTAGGTTTAAGTAGTTCTAAGTCTAGAAGACTGATTACATGAGATGTTAAGTTCCATTGTGCTTGGAGCCATTTGACTTTGCATCATGACTTCCCAGTAATCAGGCTCGCCCTCCTTGTTTCCTAGCAGGAAATAAAGAATGTAGATGTAAATAAACAGCACAGTACGTGTAAACTTGTACGCATGTTAGTTGTAAATACGTTGGACAAAGCGGTAGACAAGCTTACTTCCGTAGCTTCTTAAGCTGGCTTCTCCGACACCAAGGTTCAAAAAATGGTTCAAATGGCTCTGAGCATTATGCGACTTAACTTCTGAGGTCATCAGTCGCCTAGAACTTAGAACTAATTAAATCTAACTAACCTAAGGACATCACACACATCCATGCCCGAGGCAGGATTCGAACCTGCGACCGTAGCGATCGCTCGGTTCCAGACTGCAGCGCCCAGAACCGCACGGCCACTTCGGCCGGCTCACCAGGGTTCCCTACCTCAAACTGTTCAGTGGAGAATTCTCTCTGTCCCGCTACATTTTTGCACGCTCTCATGGAAACACTCTGAATATACACTTCGGCAGTGTATTCCGAGATATTATTCTCGACTGCCACCGACTGGTGTGACGGTGTCGGAGGTATCGCGTGCCGAGCTTCCCTGCCGGCTGGCTGAGGGAATTGGACGCGGTCCTGGGGACCCGACCGCCTCGTACAATCAGTGTCTGCCCGGCACCCCAGGCAATACCGGCGCCGACACGAGCGCCGGCGGCGAAAGCTGCGGCGGCCAGCAATTAGACATTACTCAGGCCTCCGCCTGCGACTCGCTAAGCCGGCGCGTCGAGGGGCGCGCCTTGCGTGACCGACACTTGCTAACAAGGTTACAAGTCGCCAGGTACTACGCCAAATTAATGCCTCCAGCCCGTCCTGCCTGCCCCCTAACTCAACGCAATACCTAATACCTCCCCCCCCCCCCTCACTCTGCCTGAACAACGAACGTGACAATACCGTCCACTTTACCGGGAGGAAAAGTCTATAAAATTCTTCTGTCGTTACCAGCCCAGGTTGGAACGTACACTTGCTCGACCGCCCTCGCCTCGCAGTCTTGTTATTGTTGTTATCTTCGTTCGGAGAATGGTTCCCTACACCTCTCCAAGCTAGTATATCCTATGAAAGCCTCTTCATCTGTGCAAAACTACTCCAACCGACATCTATTTGAACCTACTTAGAATACTCAAAACCTTGTTAGCCCTTTTCCGATTGTTACACTACTGGCCATTAAAATTGCTACACCACGAAGATGACGTGCTACATACACGAAATTTAGCCGACAGGAAAAAGATGCTGCGATATGCAAATGGTTTGCTTTTCAGAGCATTCACACAAAGCACACAAAGTTGGCGCCGGCAGCGACAGCTACAACATGCTGAGATGAGGAAAGTTTCCAACTAATTTCTCATACACACACAGCAGTTGACCGGCGTTGCCTGGTGAAACGTTCTTGTGATGCACCGTGCAAGGAGGAGAAATGCGTACCAACACGTTCCGTCTTTGATAAAGGTCGGATTGTAGCCTATCGCGATTGCGGTTTATCGCATCGCGACATTACTGCTCGCGTTGGTCGAGATCCAATGACTGTTAGTAGAATATGGAGTCGGTGGGTTCAGGAGGGTAATACGGAACGCCGTCCTGGATTCCAACGGCCTCGTATCACTAGCAGTCGAGATGACAGGCATCTTATCAGCATGGCTGTAATGGATCGTGTAGTCAAGTCTCGATCCTTTAGTCAACAGATGGGGACGTTTGCAAGACAACAACCATCTGCACGAACAGTTCGACGACGTTTCCAACACCATGGACTATCAGCTCGGAGACCATGGCTGCGGTTACCTTTGACGCTGCATCACAGACAGGAGCGCCTGAGATGGTGTACTCAACGACGAACCTGGGTGCACGCATGGCAAAACGTCATTTTTAGGCTGAATCCAATTTCTGTTTACAGCATCATGATGGTCGCATCCGTGTTTGACGACATTGCGTGTATTCGTCATCGCCATACTGGCATATCACCCGGCGTGATGGTATGGGGTGCCATTGGTTACACGTCTCGGTCACCTCTTGTTCGCATTGACGACTCTTTGATCAGTGGACGTTACATTTCAGATTTGTTACGATCCGTGGCTCTACCCTTCATTAGCCGGCCGCGGTGGCCGTGCGGTTCTGGCGCTGCAGTCCGGAGCCGCGGGGCTGCTACGGTCGCAGGTTCGAATCCTGCCTCGGGCATGGGTGTGTGCGATGTCCTTAGGTTAGTTAGGTTCAAGTAGTTCTAAGTTCTAGGGGACTTATGACCTAAGATGTTGAGTCCCATAGTGCTCCGAGCCATTTTCTACCCTTCATTCGATTCCTGCGAAAAACTACATTTCTGCAGGATAGTGCTCGACCGCATGTTGCAGGTCCTGTATGTTCGACTGCTGCCCAGGCCAGCACATTCTCCAGATCTCTCACCAATTGAAAACGTCTGGTCAACGATGGCCGAGCAACTGGCTCGTCACAATACGCCAGTCACTACTCTTGATAAACTGTGGTATGGTGTTGAAGCTGCATGGGCACCTGTACCTGTACACGCCATCCAAGCTCTGTTTGACTCAATGCCCAGGCGTATCAAGGCCGTTAGTACGGCCAGAGGTGGTTGTTCTGGGTACTGATTTCTCAGGATCTATGCACCCAAATTGCATGAAAATGTAATCTCATGTCAGTTCTAGTATAATATATTTGTCCAATGAATACCCGTTTATCATCTGTATTTCTACTTGGTGTAGCAATTTTAATGGCCAGTATTGTATTTCGCACACACACACACACACACACACACACACACACACACACACTTCCCACCATTCACAAGCTGACGACATGTCGATGCCCTCGAAACTGCACTATCAAATGATTCTTGTTTCAGACAGGTTGTGCCATAAATTTCCTTGCTTCCCAATTCGGTTCACAATTTCCTCACTGGTTACGCGATTAACCATCAAATCTTCAGCACTCTTCTGTAGCAGCACATTTCGGAAGCTTCCATGCGCTTCTCGTCTGTACTGTCTAGTTCACGTTTTGCTACACCAAACACATTTTCAGAAATGACTGCCTAAGATTTAGGTTTATTAAGCTTCCTGGCCAATTACAACTGTCTGCCGGACCGCGATTCGAACCGGAGGCCTTTGGCTATCGTAGGTAAGTGCTGACCTACTGAGCTAGCCAGGCGCGACTCACCACCCACCCTCGCAGCTTTACTTCCTGCCTTTCAAACTTAAAAACAGTTCTCTTGCACACACTGCGGGACTAACACTGCTCGAAGAAATGAGATTTCGGTCTCCATCTGTAGAGTAATTTCCGCCTCCCCCCCTCTCTTCCTCCCCCCCCCCCCCCTGCCCTTCCCACCAGGTTCGAGTCCCGGTTCGGAAGACAATCTTCATCTACCACGAAATTTCAAATCGGTGCACACTCCGCCGCAAATCAAAAATTCGTTTTGGAAGCTATGGAAATGTTCGAAGTTTGATAATTTCTTTTTTTCAGAAACGCTTTTCTTGCTGTTCCAGTCTGCATTTAATATCCTCTCTCCTTCTGCCATCCTCCGTTATCTTACTCCCCATATGCCAAAACTGATCCACCAATTTCATTTTTTGTTGTGTGCTGTCCTTAGGTTAGTTAGGTTTAAGTAGTTCTAAGTTCTAGGAGACTGATGACCATAGATATTAAGTCCCATAGTGCTCAGAGCCATTTGAACCAATTTCATTTTTAGTGTTTAATTTCCTTGTGTAGCTTCCACAGCACTGTCTCAATCCGACTACTTTATACTACCCATGTTTTGTTACAGTTCATCTTACAACCTCCTTTCAAGACACAATCTATTCCGTTGAGCTGCTCTTCCAAGTCTTTTGCTTGCGAGCTAATCGGCCTTGGTCACTGCAAAAACCTTTCCGACGTTTTCAGTCAACTTGGTGCCTCTATAGCGGATGACATCCCTTATTTTCTTGCCATTTGTTTACTGTATGCAGTTGGTTGGGCCAAATAAAATCGCATTTATAAGATATATCACTTTATTCCAGTTAGATTCCACGTCCACTGCCCCAACGGAAAATGTCCCGTCTGTGTCTGGGCCCTTCAGCACTTGGCGCCTCTTCCGACACACCGCCGTCACGCAGAGTAGTCTCTCCAAAATAACAACAATATCCACAACTCTTCCGAATTCTGGAATCCTAAGATTAATGTTCAACGCGAAATTTCGATCTTAATGAACTATCTTTACTTTGTTTCACTTATGTGGAAAAATTATTCAAGATATGTGGCGCAACGATGCAATATCTAAGAGTTCATATTTCCAGGTAAAACAATCGATATGTGGGAATAATATCTTCGAGTTATTTTCCAAGAGTCTCTGGAAGGTCGTATACCACGTACATCAATGTTATCGTAATATTGTATGCTGTCTCTAAAAGAACTACGGTGTCGTCGGAAAATCTGAGTTTCTATTACTTCTTCCTGAACTCTAATTCCTTCTCCAAATTTCTCCTTGATTACTCTGACTCCTTGCCCAATGCACCGACTTAATAACACCAGGAGACCAGGTCGAATCTTAGTGGTTAAAGAAATTTTCACTTCCATTATTTGGCTTGTAAAGAGACGAGGGTTGGTGGTCTGAAGTTCCTCATGACCAGACTCAGTGACAATGTTCTGGTCATAACACAAAACTACTCCGCTGTCTCTTATTAGTGAGGGCATACGATACTGTCGACGGTAGTCCGTCCGTCGAGATGGTGACGGTAAGTCAGTAACAATTTTTGTCTGCATTCGAGAGGTGTAGGTTATGCCCAGCACCAGGTTGCGCCATCTCCTTTCTCTCATCATCGTAGAATAAAAACATTACACGCATCCGTTACAGTCATCTACACTCCACAGTAAACTTAATACATAATTCTTAAGACGCCGCGACGTAAGACGTCGCTGTGCGCGGAAGAAGAATACTCCTTTTCCGATTAGGCAGCTGAACAATTCGTTGCGGCCTACCAACCAACAAAGGCATACAACCAAGTCTTCCTTTCTGTAAATTTAAAAATTGTTATGTCTATGGTAGGAAAAGAAACGAAGATAGGGGCTTTATGACAAAGAGGTCGTTGGAGACCGAGCACAAAATCGAGTATGGGAAAACAGCGATTCAATCCATGATCCATAGTCCCTAGTCTCCCTTTCACCAGCACGATGTGTACTTTCAAGGAGTATAAGATGCGCTTGAATGCTACCTCGTGTAGTACCTTTACAAATTTGAAAGCTACAGTCGTACGTACATATTTAAGCAAGAGTATGTCGCGCAGTTGACAAGAAAAGAATTCGTTCAGATCACCACAACAACGTCAACCACCTAATTGCCACTGGTAATCACAAAAAAAGAAAAAATTTTCTACAGTCCCAGCAAGTGGTTACATTTAGTGAATTGGTCACCACATTTACAACGTAACACAACAAAAAGCAGAATCCAGGATTATTTACTACTACATCATTGGCTACTGGAGATCCACGAAAATGTAAAATAAGTCATGAATTTCATCGATTTTTTTTTGGCTTAACTGTCAGGGAGGAGCTGAATAATTCAGTATGTATAAGAAAAGAAGAGAACTATGTTTTAGCGAAGGAGTGAAGAGTTTTAAGTTATTTGAACGTTATGCTCGCCATATGAATCTGTCCTTCCTCAAGGTCGCTTACGTCAGCAAATTTCTCTATTTGTAGCCCTGTCACCGCCAGACTGACCCGCCATTGACAAAAAAAAAAAAAATAAATAAAATAAACAAATAAAAACCACCCATGCAACAGGAAGAAATTATCCGTTTGGGGCGGGAATCGATAGAAGTGATGTTCATGTACAGACAAAAAAATGATAAACTTCAGAAAGATGGATGATTTATTAATGACGAAGAGCTCTACAAATTGAGAAAGTCAGTAACATGTTGGTCGACTTGTGGCCCATGTGCAAACAGTTATTCGGCTAGGCATTAAACAAAGTGTTGGATATCATCCTAAGGGATCGCCTCCCAAATTCTATCCAATGGGCGTGTTGGTTGGAGGGCCCTGCCCATAATGCTCCAAGCGTTCTGAGCTGGAAAGATATCCAGCGACCTTGCTGGGAAATGTACGGTTTGGCAAGATCGCAGACGAGCAACAGAAGTTCTCACGGTATGTGGGGGGGCATTATCTTGCTGAAATGTAAGCTCAGGATGGTTTGCCGTGAAGCGCAACTAAACAGGACGTAGAATATCGTCGACGTATCGCTGGACTCTAAGGCTACCGCGGATGATAACCGAAAGGCTACTACGATGAAAAGAAATGGAAGACCATACCATCACTGTTGGTTGATGGGCCGTATGGCGAGCGATATTCCAGCTCAGTCCAGGGCGTTTGCGGCACGTCTTCAGCCTTGAATCTCATTAGGTAGAGTAGAATTACACTACCGGCCACTAAAATTGTTACACCAAGAAGAAATGCAGATGATAAACGAGTATTCATTGGACAAATATATTATACCAGAACTGACATGTGATAACATTTTCACGCAATTTGGGTGCATAGATCCTGAGAAATCAGTACCCAGAACAACCACCTCTGGAGGTAATAACGACCTTGATACGCCTGGGCATTAAGTCAAACAGAGCTTGGATGGCGTGTACAGGTACAGCTGCCCATGCAGCTTCAACACGATACCACAGTTCATCAACAGTAGTGATTGGCGTTCTGTGACAAGCCAGTTGCTCGACCACCATTGACCAGACGTTTTCAGTTGGCGAGAGATCTGGAGAATGTGCTGGCCAGAGCAGCAGTCGAACATTTCCTGTATCCAGAAAGGCCCTACAGGACCTGCAAAATGCAGTCGTGCATTATCCTGCTGAAATGTAGGGTTTCGCAGGGATCGAATGAAGGGTAGAGCCACGGGTCGTAACACATCTGAAATGTAACGTCCACGGTTCAATGTGGCGTCAATGCGAACAAGATGCGACCGAGACGTGTAACCAGTGGCACCCCATACCATCACAACGGGTGATACGCCAGTATCGCGATGACGAATACACGCTTCCAATGTGCGTTCACCGCGATGTCGCCAAACACGGATGCGACAATCATGATGCTGTAATCAGAACCTGGATTCATCCGGAAAAATGACATTTTTCCATTCGTGCACCCAGGTTCGTCGTTGAGTACACCATCGAAGGCGCTCCTGTCTGTGATGCAGCATAAAGGGTAGCCGCAGCCACGGTCATCGAGCTGATAGTCCATGCTGCTGCAAATGTAGTCAAACTGTTCGTGCAGATGGTTGTCGTCTTGCAAAAGTCCCCATCTGTTGACTAAAGGATCGAGACTTGACTACACGATCCGTTACAGCCATGCTGATAAGATGCCTGTCTTCTCGACTGCTTGTGATACGTGACCGTTGGAATGCAGCATGGCGTTCCATATTACCATCCTGAACTCACCGACTCCATATTCTACTAACAGTCATTGGATCTCGACCAACGCGAGCAGCAACGTCGCGATGCGATAAACCGCAATCGCGATAGGCTACAATCCGACATTTATCAAAGTCGGAAACGTGTTGGTACGCATTTCTCCTCCTTGCACGAGGCATTTCGACAACGTTTCACCAGGCAACGCCAGTCTACAGCTTATTTTGTATAAGAAATCGGTTTGAAACTTTCCCCGTGTCAGCACTTTGTAGGTGTCGCCACCGGAGCCAGCCTCGTGCGAATGATCTGGAAAGCCAATCATTTGCATATCAGAGCATCTTTTTCCTGTCGGCTAAATTTCGCGTCTGTAGCACATCATCTTCGTGGTGTAGGAGATTTATTGGCCAGTAGTGTATCTCCAGTTGAGAATGTTTAGGGCATTACGGGTAGGGCCGTCCAGCCGGTTCGGAGTCTTGACTATCTGATACGCCCGTTGGACAGAATTTGGCACGATATCCTTCAGAACGACATGCAATAACTCTGTTAATGCTCGGGCGAATAATTGCTTGCATAAGTGCCAGAGGTAGACCAATTCGTTATTGTCTTGCGCAGTTTGTGAAGATATTTCTGCTGAATAAATAGTTTGTCTGAAATTGTATTTCGATAGTTCCTTCGTCGTGTGTCTTTTTTGTTGTTTCGTTTTTTTTTCTTAGTGTGTCCTTTCTTATCGCATCAAGTGCCTGCAAGAGTATGAATCCTGCAGTGGACACTTCACAATGTTTTGGCTCAACAGTGTAGGTGACTTGAGTAACCAGGAAGCCAACAAAATAATTAAAGAATAGTTGCAGGTACCGGACGTTAAAGTCAGCTTCAGCAGTAGCTGAAGTCTTAGAGAACTTTATACCACGATACAGTCCAGTCTCATTGCCAGGTGACGTACGTGTTCAGAACAGCACACAGACTTTTAGCAAGAGAGCATCGGACCGTGAAATGTTCGCTGTGACGCCACACTACGGCCGCGCGCTTTTACGGCTCTTCCCTGCAGTGCATTGACGCCGGTTGCAGCTTGCGTCAGTGCTCCTGCTTTCAGCAGCGTCTGTCAGCTCTGCTTCAGCACCTGTCTGTAGCCGTGAGTGGGAGTGTGGGAAGGTGGCAGCTCGCTCTCTCTCTCTCTCTCTCTCTCTCTCTCTCTCTCTCTCTCTTTCTCTCTAGGTACAGGAAACTGCTACGAATGTCATTGGGTCACAAAGCTGGTAAAAATGATTTGGAGGTGATACTTAAGCAAAAGAAACTGACTAAACGACGAAGTGTTGCACTTCACACGACAGAGAGCATCCATTCGTCAGTCGCCTTATTGTTACCATCCCTTCCTGGCTCTTTCCAAGTTTTCTTTTTCCATGTTACGTTTCATACGATCGCTGCTTGTACATCCCACTTTCGTTCATATGTCAATATATTTGGGCCCCCTCTAGAGGTCATAATGCACGAACGTATAACGTGTTCCCTTTGTTCGACAAAAAAACTGACGCCACCAATGAAGATCTATAGCTAAGCGCACTTATCTGTAGACTTTCGTGAGTAACTGTAATGAGCTCTGATTTCTTTTTTTCGAATTGCTTCACTGTACCACCATCTAACGAACAACAACCGGCAAAATGAGAGCTCCGTAGAACTGAGCAGCTATTTGCTATTGAACGAGTGAATCTCAATTCTGCGAAGACTTAAACATGCCGTTCCAATGTTAGCGATACGACCAGAATGACAAACCATAGTACAATAATTTCCAATGAAACGATGTAGGAAAAAGAAATTCAGCATTTAAGCGTTCTCTTCATCAGCAGTAACCCCTTCACCATTAGTTCTTTGAAGTCTCATACTGTCATGAATAAAACAGCTTCAAACACCTAATTACAAATGAGTTAGTGTGTTAAAAATTTTACGTGACCGTTTATGGTTAAAGACACACAACTCTAATTATGTTCGTTTTATTAATGGTTCACTCCGGCTGGCAGAAGTTATCAGACTGGCAGAAATAGCAACGCTCCAATGCGGGAATACTGCTGAAAGAAACAGCTTCGAAGAGGCTCCATGTCAGTAAATATGCTAAGGAATATGATCAAAAAATCTGACGAAACAGGTGAACTGGGAGGTGCAGCAGCGAGAGGGAGGTAGTTCATTGCCATGGCAGTTGATGAAGTTGCTGCAGCTGTAGCTGACGTGTAGCACATGCCTCGAATTCTGCAGCCACGGGTCGAGGTATGCTATGGGAATGGTCTTTCCCCTGGTCAACAAATCAAAAGATTATGCGGCGCATTTTACACTGGTATCCCTAAAACATTTAGTATGTGCACCAAATGCAGTGCCAAGATAGGCTACAACGCCGTGACTTCGTCCTTCGTTTTGTGGCACCCATGGCAATGGATGACACGTAGCTGGGGTATGTTCTTTGGTTGGACGAGGCACATGTTACTCTAGACGGTGCCGTAAATGCACAGAGCTATCACAAAGGGATTCAACTCCACCGTAAGTTGTGCAGGAACGTCCACAGTAGTCGTCATACGTGACTTTGTGGAGTGATTTCACAGCCACCTTCATTCTCGACCCATTCTTCTTCGAGGAATTGACACCTCGTGGGTTTGTTAGGTGCACAGTAACATCTACATCTACATCTACATCTACATCTACATCTACATCTACATCCATACTCCTCAAGCCACGTGACGGTATGTGGCGGAGGGTATCTTGAGTACCTCTGTCGGTTCTCCCTTGTATTCCAGTCTCGTATTGTTCGTGGAAAGAAGGATTGTCGGTATGCGTATGTGTGGGCTCTAATGTCTCTGATTTTATCCTCATGGTCACTTCGCGAGATATACGTAGGAGGGAGCAATATACTGCTTGACTCTTCGTTGAAAGTATGTTCTCGAAACTTTAACAAAAGCCCGTACCGAGCTACTGAGAGTCTCTCCTGCAGAGTCTTCCACTGGAGTTTATCTATCATCTCCGTAACGCTTTCGTGATTACTAAATGATCCTGTAACGAAGTGCGCTGCTCTCCGTTGGATATTTTCTATCTCTTCTATCAACCCTATCTGGTACGGATCCCACACCGGTGAGCAGTATTCAAGCAGTGGACGAACAAGTGTACTGTAACCTACTTCCTTTGTTTTCGGATTGCATTTCCTTAGGATTCTTCCAATGAATCTCAGTCTGGCATCTGCTTTACCGACGATCAGATTTATATCATCATTCCATTTTAAATCACTCCTAATGCGTACTCCCAGATAATTTATGGAATTAACTGCTTCCAGTTGCCGACCTGCTATTTTGTAGCTAAATGTAAGGGATCTCTCTTTCTATATATTTGCAGCACATTGCACTTGTCTACATTGAGATTCAGTTGCCATTCCCTGCACCATGCGTCAATTCGCTGCAGATCCTCCTGCATTTCAGTACAATTTTCCATTGTTACAACCGCTCGATATACCACGGCATCATCCGCAAAAAGCCTCAGTAAACTTCCGATGTCATCCACAAGGTGATTTATTTATATTGTGAATAGCAACGGTCCTACGACACTCCCTGCGGCACACCTGAAATCACTCTTACATCTGTACATTATAAAGACTTCCTTGTGCACTACGTGATTTCACGCTACTACTTTTAAGCCAGATAGAGCGACACCACATGTCACTTGCTATGTTATGTTTGAAGAACTGTTATCTCGCCTACAGCGTGGTGACCATTCGCAACGAAGGACCCCCTCCCCCCCCAAAAAAAAAACCGTTGTCCTCTACCTACGGTACCATCTGCACAGCCATGAGTCAAGTTATTTTGTGCACACTCTGCTGATAAAGGTACTCGTTCCTCAGAAGCGAATCCAATTACTTTTTGGCTCTCAATTCCTTCAAGTTTTCGATTCCGCTCGTCACTTTCTTTCCGTGAGTGCACTGGGCGTCGGCGTCGTGGAGGCAGAACGCACCACGTTTGCTGGCGCTCCTCCTACCTCCACTGGAGCAGACAGCGAAGGAAAGCAGGACTGAGATACCTGGCCGAGATGTTTGTCGCGCCTGCGGCAGGCTGCGATCAATATCCGCTCTACTGGAGCACACGTCGCGGCCACGGCGGCCACATGTCATTCCGCCAGAGACGCGGGGCGCCGAGCAGCGATACCCACTCATCGGCGTCTGAGCGCCCGTCAGGCAGTGCTGCGGAAATCGAGGGCAAACACTGCAGCAGTGGAACTGCCGCAAAGGTTTCTTTCTAACCTGGGCGTCCAATTTCAGCTTTTTGAACGTATCGCCCAAAGATTCTAACGTTATAGTTACAAACATTTTCTTCATTTTTTCCCCTCGATCATAAAATATTAATTTAATACCCCAAAGGGATGACCAGAGGACAAATGTAAGGATGTAGAGGCTTATCTCACTAGGGTTAAGATAGATACTGTCTACAGGAAAATTAGAGAGACCTTTGGAGATAAGAGAACCACTTGTATGAACATCAAGAGCTCAGATGGAAACCCAGTTATAAGCAAAGAAGGGAAAGCAGAAAGGTGAAAGGAGTATATAGAGAGTCTGTACAAGGTCGTTGTACTTGAGGACAATATTATGGAAATGGAAGAGGATGTAGATGAAGATGAACTGGGACATACGATACTGCGTGAAGAGTTTGATAGAGCACTGAAAGACCTGGGTCGAAACAAGGCCCCCGGAGTAGACAACATTCCATTGGAACTACTGACGGCCTTGGGAGAGCCAGTCCTGACAAAACTCTACCATCTGGTGAGCAAGATGTATGAAACAGGCGAAATACCCTCAGACTTCAAGAAGAATGTAATAATTCCAATCCCAAAGAAAGCAGGTATTGACAGATGTGAAAATTACCGAACAATCAGTTTAATAAGTCACAGCTGCAAAATACTAACACGACTTCTTTACAGACGAATGGAAAAACTAGTAGAAGCCGACCTCGGGGAAGATCAGTTAGGATTTCGTAGAAACACTGGAACACGTGAGGCAATACCGACCTTACGACTTATCTTAGAAGAAAGATTAAGGAAAGGCAAACCTACGTTTCTAGCATTTCTAGACTTAGAGAAAGCTTTTGACAATGTTGACTGGAATACTCTCTTTCAAATTCTAAAGGTGGCAGGGGTAAAATACAGGGAGCGAAAGGCTATTTACAATTTTTACAGAAACCAGATGGCAGTTATAAGAGTCGAGGGACATGGAAGGGAAGCAGTGGTTGGGAAGGGAGTAAGACAGGGTTGTAGCCTCTCCCCGATGTTATTCTATCTTTATATTGAGCAAGCAGTGAAGGAAACAAAAGAAAAATTCTGAGTAGGTATTAAAATCCATGGAGAAGAAATAAAAACTTTGAAGTTCGCCGATGACATTGTAATTCTGTCAGAGACAGCAAAGGACTTGGAAGAGCAGTTGAATGGAATGGATGCTCTAGCCAAGTGCAAGATAAGCTTCAGCGCCGTCGCCTAAAGCATAAGAAACTGATAATTGAGATGATCCCTTTGTAGCTCGGATTCAGGAATGGGAAATCCAATTAGGATTCGGCAAATCACGCACTGGATATTGTGAATACGTCAGACAGCAAGTACGTTATTCGGCAGTTTATGATAAGCTGTCCTGTTCAAATGACTGAAACTGAAAGACTGTCCCAGGTGTGTGTGTGTGTGTGTGTGTGTGTGTGTGTGTGTGTGTGTGTATGCGTGCGCGCGCGCGCGCGTAACACCCTACGAGATTATTACAAGGTAGGCTGCTGCAATTGGAACTACTATGAAATAAAATTGTGAAAAGCATTACCGAAGGCTCCCTACAGGTTTCCGCTTGTTTTCTGTTTTCTAGAATGTTGGCATGGAGCTATTACTGAACCACCTTCACAATATAACTAGCACTAGATGTTACATCACCTATGCACACAACCTGCTAACTATATGAGGGCTACTTTTAGCCAACCTCCCACTGGTCGCGAAATGAAAACTGCATTGGATATCGTTGCAACACTTAGCTACGTCTTTAGAACTGTTCCTCAACGTAGCTGCCCGTCCGACTTAGACATTGGTCGTAGCGTGGTAATAACTTTCCAATGCCCTTGTCATAGAAGGCAAGCCACATGTGTTTTCCAGCAATTTTGCTACGCTGACCTGCAGCTCGTTATCTATGTCAAAATGCTGTTCTCATAGTCAGCGCTTCACGTGAGCGAGGCATGAAAATCAAAGGGAGCCAAGTCCAGGATGTATATCGGATGACCGAACATTTTCCATCGAAAACGCTGCAGGAGCGTCTTCCTTACATCTACATCTACATCTACATGACTACTCTGCAATTCACATTTAAGTGCTTGGCAGAGGGTTCATCGAACCACAATCATACTATCTCTCTACTATTCCACTCCCGAACAGCGAGCGGGAAAAACGAACACCTAAACCTTTCTGTTCGAGCTCTGATTTCTCTTATTGTATTTTGATGATCATTCCTACCTATGGAGGTTGGGCTCAACAAAATATTTTCGCATTCGGAAGAGAAAGTTGGTGACTGAAATTTCGTAAAAAGGTCTCGCCGCGACGAAAAACGTCTATGCTGTAATAACTTCCATCCCAACTCGTGTATCATATCTGCCACACTCTCTCCCCTATAACATGATAATACAAAACGAGCTGCCCTTTTTTGCACCCTTTCGATGTCCTCCGTCAATCCCACCTGGTAAGGATCCCACACCGCGCAGCAATATTCTAACAGAGGACGAACGAGTGTAGTGTAAGTTGTCTCTTTAGTGGACTTGTTGCATCTTCTAAGTGTCCTGCCAATGAAACGCAACCTTTGGCTCGCCTTCCCGACAATGTTATCTATGTGGTCCTTCCAACTGAAGTAGTTGGAAATTTTGACACCCAGGTACTTAGTTGAATTGACAGCCTTGAGAATTGTACTATTTATCGAGTAATCGAATTCCAACGGATTTCTTTTGGCACTCATGTGTATCATCTCACACCTTTCGTTATTTAGCGTCAACTGCCACCTGACACACCATACAGCAATCTTTTCTAAATCGCTTTGCAACTGATACTGGTCTTCGGATGACCTTACTAGACGGTAAATTACAGCATCATCTGCGAACAATCTAAGAGAACTGCTCAGATTGTCACCCAGGTCATTTATATAGATCAGGAACAGCAGAGGTCCCAGGACGCTTCCCTGGGGAACACCTGATATCGCTTCAGTTTTACTCGATGCTTTGCCGTCTATTACTACGAACTGCGACCTTCCTGACAGGAAATCACGAATCCAGTCGCGCAACTGAGACGATACCCCATAGCTCCGCAGCTTGATTAGAAGTCTCTTGTGAGGAACGGTGTCAAAAGCTTTCCGGAAATCTAGATATATGGAATCAACTTGAGATCCCCTGTCGATAGCGGCCATTACTTCGTGCGAATAAAGAGCTAGCTGCGTTGCACAAGAGCGATGTTTTCTGAAGCCATGCTGATTACGTGTCAATAGATCGTTCCCTTCGAGGTGATTCATAATGTTTGAATACAGTATATGCTCCAAAACCCTACTGCAAACCGACGTCAATGATATAGGTCTGTAGTTAAATGGATTACTCCTACTACCCTTCTTGAACACTGGTGCGACCTGCGCAATTTTCCAATCTGTAGGTACAGATCTATCGGTGAGCGAGCGGTTGTATATGAGTGCTAAGTAGGGAGTTACAGTATCAGCGTAACCTGAAAGGAACATAATCGGTATACAATCTGGACCTGAAGACTTGCCCGTATCAAGCGATTTGAGTTGCTTCGCAACCCCTAAGGTATCTACTTCTAAGAAACTCATGCTAGCAGATGTTCGTGTTTCAAATTCTGGAATATTCCATTCGTCTTCCCTGGTGAAGGAATTTCGGAAAATTGCGTTCAATAACTCCGCTTTAGCGGCACAGTCGTCGATAACAGTACCATCGGCACTGCGCAGTGAAGGTATTGACTGCGTCTTGCCGCTTGTGTACTTTACATACGACCAGAATTTCTTCGGATTTTCTACCAAATTTCGAGACAATGTTTCGTTGTGGAATCTATTAAAGGCATCTCGCATCGAAGTACGTGCCAAATTTCGCGCGTCTGTAAATTTTAGCCCATCTTCGGGATTTCGCGTTCTTCTGAACTTCGCATGCTATTTCCGTTGCCTCTGCAACAGCGTTCGGACCTTTTTTGTGTACCACGGGGGATCCGTTCCCTCTCTTACCAATTTATGAGGTATGAATATCTCAATTGCTGTTGCAACTATATCTTTGAATTTGAGCCACATCTCGTCTACATTCGCATAGTCAGTTCGGAAGGAATGGAAATTGTCTTTTAGGAAGGCTTCTAGTGACACTTTATCCGCTTTTTTAAATAAAATTATTTTGCGTTTGTTTCTGATGGATTTGGAAGAAATGGTATTGAGCCTAGCTATAACGACCTTGTGATCACTAATCCCTGTATCAGTCATGATGCTCTCTATCAGCTCCGGATTGTTACCTCTACATTATGCGGCCGAAACTTTTCTTGAGGAAGGAGAGGCATAACAGTTGCGTTATGTGGGTTGCATAAAATCAGGCGAAAAAATTCAGCAGGGCTTCACACTTGGTGGTAGACACTTTGCCTGATCGTCTTTATGTGCGTAATGTGAGCACAAAACTGAAATATCCGACGTGACGCGCGGTAGACGGGCATGCTAAAGCACTGCACACTACACAGCAAATCTGTGGAAAGCTTCAGCAAATGATCATTGTGGATTTCATTTTGCGATCGATCAAAGATTCGAAAGAAAAGTAGCCCATACAACATAGGGCTAAATTAGAGGAAATGGTAGGGACGTTATTGAAACAGTAGAAATTGGGTCGTATAAAATAAATTACCGATAGCAGCGCATAAAACAGTATATGTTTTGATATTAAAAGAAATGTTTGCAAGATCGAAAAACCCCACAAACAATAAATGACTAACCTGTGAATAACAAACGAAGTGCCCAGGTGTAAACATCGACGAAAATCAAGAGTATCATGCACACGTGCCAATTACTTGCATGTGAGGCATTAAAATCTACATTTTTGCGTCGAAATCCCCTCATATCTTAAGACAAATAGTACAAAACGTAGTGAAAGAGCGCGAAGGCATAAGAAATGAAGATAAAGTATACCAATGAAGAAGGATTGAGACAGAATTTATCCAAAACAGACGGACTCGAATTCATGGTATATATAGTGTCACTTATTATGGGGAAAGAGGACGATAGTAAGTCACCTACTCCCGATTTATGGTGCACACTTCAGGAAGGTTAGTTTATACTGCTGTTATGACTAGAGCTAGATCATGTCAGCGTACTAAAATAGTAAGATCTGATGACAGAGAGATGCGAAATGAGTGCAAGGAATATGACAAGTTTGCTGCAGTACGAAAAGATTTTAATAAAATGATTCAATTACCGCCAAGAGATTACTCTGCCGGGATACACATTGTTATTGATGCAATGTTTTCACTGATCTGGGGCAAGTGTCCCTTTAAGGTCTTCATGAAGAAAAAATGTGGGAAGTACAATATACGTATACGTATGGTCACCGAATCCAAAATCAGATATGTTCTCAACGTGGAGCCGTATGCAGGGATGAAAAATGATCGTACACAAAAATCAAATTCAGCTGAAGCTTTAGTGAAACGAAGAGCTGTTACATGTTTCAAGTGTGAAGAATTTTCCAAAGAAAGTGATGAGTAAGTGATCCCAGACACTATGTCATGTAAACTGTTATGTTCAACCTAAAATATGTGTAATATTTTTGAACTGTAATGAAGTGTTCAATAACTCTGTAATGACTTCTACTACAGTGTACAGAGATACTGCTCAAGAAAATATGATTCAAGGACTGAAAAGTGAAAAATACTAAATGCGTTATAGTAGAGTGTGTTTAAAAGAAATTTACAGTTTCTGGAGCTTTATTACACATCAATAGCTCGTTACAGAACATTTTGTTGTTAAATGGGAATAAAAATTAAAGAAAATTGGATCAAAAAACGTTTTTTGGCGAGCACGAAATAATCCTGCCCCCTCTTGGTACTGCGCCTTATGAAGAATACGTTGGTACTATACAGGGTTAAATACAGAGAAATAAATGTGATTTAGTCAACTTCAGCATTACAAACATGCATTACAAAACGATAGAGAAATAAATGTGGATAATTCTTGTCTTAATTGTGTGCTACGTGGAAATAAATTTAATAAGTGTGTTTATGGCATTTAAAACTCATCATTTTAATTGTTTTCTGAATTTCTGGATTATACGGATTTTCGATAGTTCAAATAAACGAGGTTCTGCTGCAGTTAGCTGCTGAGTGCAGATGAGTTAATTTATGATTTCTTTTAGGATGCACAAAAGCAAGGGCACTGAACGAAGAAAGCCCAACGAAGAAGATTTTAGTTCAGAAGAATTTCTCCTCTACATTCTTTCTAACGCAGTAAACGCGTGTATGTATGTGTGTGTGTTTGAGTGACGGTAGGTACAGATAGAGACTTCGCTACCAGACGTGCGAGTACAATCCCACAGGAGAGTAAACACGGCGCCTCCCCCTGCGGAATTCAGTAAGTCAGGACGGCGCGGCGCTCCCTCGGGATATGGGAACACGGCAGCAAGGCCGGCGCGGTGGCGACGTTATTTGAATGTGTAATAGCGGACATCAAAAGGCGGCGGCCGCAGCCGTCACCCACAGCCGCAGCGCTACTTTGCATCTCATACGCGATCGTTTGTGTTTTTCCGTCCCCTGCGCTTTGTATCGGAAGGAATGAAGGTGCGTGCCGCCTGGCGCGACGTTGGGAAGGAATTCTGTGCAGAGGGAAAAAAGGAAGCAGCATGGCGTCATGTCTGGAGCTGCCAGCCGATTTCTGTACTGGTGTATACTTCGGGTCATTAAAATTACAACACCAGAGGGACGGCAAGCAATGAAACAAAAACGGGCGCCGATATTCAAATAACAAGTACTTCAGGGCTACCGTCCAAAGTAGGTGCGATTTGCAACATTTACGTCTATACAGGGTGTTACAAACAGGTACGGCCAAACTTTCAGGAAACATTCCTCACACACAACCAAAGAAAATATGTTATGTGGACATGTGTCCGGAAACGCTTACTTTCCAAGTTATAACTCATTTTATTACTTCTCTTCAAATCACAGAACGTACCAGCGTGACTTCAAACACTTTGTTACAGGAAATGTTCAAAACGTCCCAAAAGTGAGTATACATGCAACCACCCTCCGTCGCATGGAATCCCTGATACGCTGATGCAGCCCTGGAGAATGGCGTATTGTATCACAGCCGTCCACAATACGAGCACGAAGAGTCTCTACATTTGGTTACAGGGTTGCGTAGACAAGAGCTTTCAAATGCCCCCATAAATGAAAGTCAAGAGGTTGAGGTCAGAAGAGCGTGGAGGCCATGCAATTGGTCCGTCTCTACCAAGCCATCGGTGACCGAATCTGTTGTTGAGAAGCGTACGAACACTTCGACTGAAATGTGCAGGAGCTCCATCGCGATATGAACCACATCTTGTTTCCTACTTGTAAAGGCACATGTTCTAGCAGCAAGGGTAGAGTATCCCGTATGAAATCATGATAACATGCTCCATTGAGCGTAGGTGGAAGAACATGGGGGAAAATCGAGACTTCACCAACAATTCCTACCAAAACGTTCACAGAAAATCTGTGTTGATGACGTGATTGCACAAATGCGTGAGGATTCTCGTCAGCCCACACATGTTGATTGGGAAAATTTACAATTTGATCACGTTGGAATGAAGCCTCATCCGTAAAGGAAATGAGGATTGACACATTGTTGCATGAACCATTCGCAGAAGTGTACCCGTGGAGGCCAATCAGCTGCTGATAGTGCCTGCACACGCTGTGCATGGTACGGAAACAACTGGTTCTCCCGTAGCACTCTTCATACAGTAACGTGGTCAACGTTACCTTGAACAGCAACAACTTCTCTGACGCTGACATTAGGGTTATCTTCAACTGCACGAAGAACTGACTAGTCCATTGCAGGTGTCCTCGTCGTTCTAGGTCTTCCCCAGTCGCGAGTCATAGGCTGGAATGTTCAGTGCTCCCTAAGACGCCGATCAATTGCTTCGAACGTCTTCCTGTCGGACACCTTCGTTCTGGAAATCTGTCTCGATACAAATGCACCGCGCCACGGCTATTGCCCCGTGCTAATCCATACATCAAATGGGCATCTGCCAACTCCACATTGGTAAACACTGCACAGACTGCAAAACCACGTTCGTGATGAAGACTAACCCGTTGATGCTACGTACTGATGTGCTTGATGCGAGTACTGTAGAGCAATGAGTCGCATGTCAACACAAGCACCGAAGTCAACATTACCTTCCTTCAATTGGGCCAAATGGCGGTGAATCGAGGAAGTGCAGTACATACTAAAATGAGCTCTAACATGGAAATTAAGCGTTTCCGGACACATGTCCACATAATATCTTTTCTTTATTTCTATGTGAGGAATGTTTCCTGTAAGTTTGGCCGTACCTTTTTTAACACCCTGTATATACCTATACATATTATAAAATGAAGTCCGCTGGCGCGTTTCTATCTGTATGTGAAGGCTTATAAATTGAAGTTTCTAAAGGCTTATAAATTGAAGTTTCTGTCTCCATGCGAAAGTTATATGGGGTATGGGGTAGCACGATTCACGAGGAATGTGGGTGTACATAATTTACACTACTGGCCATTAAAATTGCTACACCACGAAGATGACGTGCTACAGACGCGAAATTTAATCTACAGGAAGAAGATGCTGTGATATGCAAATGATTAGCTTTTCAGAGCATTCACACGAGGTTGGCGCCGGTGGCGACACCTACAACGTGCTGACATGAGGAAAGTTTCCAACCGATTTCTCATACCAAAACAGCAATTGACCAGCGTTGCCTGGTGAAACGTTGTTGTGATGCCTTGTGTAAAGAGGAGAAATGCGTACCATCACGTTTCCGACTTTGATAAAGGTGGGTTTGTAGGCTATCGCGATTGCGGTTTATCGTATCGCGACATTGCTGCTCGCGTTGGTGGACATCCAATGACTGTTAGCAGAATATGCAATCGGTGGGTTCAGGAGGGTAATACGGAACGCCGTGCTGGATCCCAACGGCCTCGTATCACTAGCAGTCAAGATGACAGGCATCTCATCCGCATGGCTGTAACGGATCGTGCAGCCACGTCTCGATCCCTGAGTCAACAGATGGAGACGTTTGCAAGACAACAAGCATCTGCACGAACAGTTCGACGACGTTTGCAGCAGCATGGACTATCAGCTCGGAGACCATGGCTGTGGTTATTCTTGACGCTGTATCACAGGCAGGAACGCCTGCGATGGTGTACTCGACGACGAACCTGGGTGCACGAAAGGCAAAACGTCGTTTTTTTTCGGATGAATCCAGGTTCTGTTTACAGCATCATGACGGTCGCATCCATGTTTTGCGACATCGCGGTGAACGCACATTGGAAGCGTGTATTCGTCATCGCCATAGTGGCGTATCACCAGAGGTGATGGTATGGAGTGCCATTGGTTACATGTCTCGGTCACCTCTTGTTCGCAATAACGGCACTTTGAACAGTGGACGTTACATTTCAGATGTGTTACGACCCATGGCTCTACCCTTCATTCGATCTCTGAGAAACCCCACATTTCAGTAGGATAATGCACGACCTCATGTTGCAGGCCCAGTACGGGCCTTTCTGGATACAGAAAACGTTCGACTGCTGCCCTGGCCAGCATATTCTCCAGATCTCTCACCAATTGAAAACGTCTGATCAATGGTGGCCGAGCAAATGGCTCGTCACAATACGTCAGTCACTACTCTTGATGAACTGCGGTTGACGCTGCTTGAGCACCTGTACCTGTACAAGCCATCCAAGCTCTGTTTGACTCAATGCCCAGGCGTATTAAGACCGTATCTGGGTACTGATTTCTCAAGATCTATGCACCAGATTGGGCGAAAATGTAATCACATGTCAGTTCTAGTAAAATATGTTTGCCCAATGAAGAACCGTTTATTATCTGCATTTCTTCTTGGTGTAGTAATTTTAATGTCCTGTAGTGTACGTCTACGTCAACTACCGTGGACGCTTGGTGCAAGCTGTGCGAAGCAGGGAGTGGTCGCTGGTTCTCTATATAAGGAAACATTTCGCAGTCGGTTTCTCATTACCAAATTGCGTTTGAATGTTAGTTTACTGTCAGAAAATCTTATTATGCCTCATAAGAATGAGTAATGTCTGCTAGCTAAGAATGAGTAATGTCTGCTAGCACGTGTTGCGTTGTGTCTGCAGTCTTAGGCGGCGGTTACAAGGTACATTTTATACTACAAATACCAAGACAGACAGTTTCGTGGCAAAGATTCGGACAGTTTTAGTACCAATATTTATGTGTAGGCAAGCTGGAATAGACAGTTATATGTACTTATCTTCGTCTGCAGGGCTTAAAAATGTTCAGCTAACAGCATACTGTTCTTGGTTGTAATAAGGAACCCCTTGCGTGTGAGGTCACAAGTTCAGTCTTTAGTAAGGCTCATTTGAAAGTGACAGAAAAATATAAGCTGCTAATGACTCATCATGTTCATCAGGAGGGCGATAGAAACTGAGTGTCTGGAAGTGCAGAAGCCAAAGTTCTATGCGATGTATATATTGCAGATCGTAAAATGTACATCGTAGACAGTAAACAAATGTTCAAAACACACCATTAACTTGCACCATCAACACAAATGGAAAATGGCGCGCCGCATTAATGGCAAAATTTCGCATCATCAAGATCTAAGGCGAACTCCTCGGCAGTTACAAAATGTACGGAACGTTCAGCTAGGTATCCACTCTTAAACAATGCATAGAGAATCATACTGTAGTTATGGCGTGATGAGAACTGATGGAATGTGATGGTATGCAACCGAATGCGAACGTCGGTTGTGGAACGTATTGTGAAACTGTTTACCTTTCAGGCGTAACTGCAGATAGTGGGATAGTGTTTCATAGGTACGGAGAAAACAAGCATCCTGAGACTGAATTTGTCCAGTGGTTCCAGGTGTTAAGAATTGAAATTTCACACACTTTTCAGAAGGAATAGTTTGCTCTAAAGGAGTATAATGTTTATACGCAAACCAGGAATTAAGCAAAAGCAATTTATTTTGATCAGCTGTTGGCCAAAAGCAGTGCTCATACCGTACTAATTGATCTCTTACGCCCATTTGCCCCTCTTGATTGCTGTGACGTAAATATTCCCTCCTGTCCTTGCAAGATGACGTACACCAGAAAGAATCGAGGGTGTAGAGCACTTCCAACTGCTTTGCGAAATAAATACGTTTAGCCAATGTACCATGTGTATTAACAGTCGGCAAAACTGTATACGAAAGCGTTAAGGCATTGATGTTGGTTGATCTTGATACAGCTGTCTTTGTACCTCTAACTTCCATGGATCTTTTGATAGGCATATTTTCTTCAAACCCCGACTGGTCGCAGCTGAACACAAATTTCTTTTTGAACTGCGAAATAAGTTTGTTTATCCTATCTACTAATTTTTGGTCTGATTCGGCAGTTTGCTGTGAATTATCAAATTGACGCTTTGTTTAAAATTTCCTTATCTTACGTCTTCCATTTCTGTAACACTGTTTGAAGTTATGCAGTGCTCCACTGCTTCCCTTGAAATCACTGTATTCCATGTCGCTCGCAATTTCATGTGCATAACGTAGCAGGTCATTATGATAAACATCGTGTAAACTGCATCGGGTACCCTTGAAATGCTTGAACACCAGTTTTTCTAACAAGGCACCTTGCCCTCTCTTGAAACCCGTAGTTTTATTACGCACTACACGGTCATATTGCTGCGGACTCACTCGAAATCTCTTTATATATGTAATTATTATGCTGCCGCTCATCTTCTAAGTAGGAAGTTATTGTCCTTTACTACGTGTCAATAGAGACGGGATTTTTGGCTCCCTTTCCACAAGGACGATGAATTACGTGGCTCAGCACTTGTTTCAGTATCACTTTCACTTGTTAAGCACGCATTGTCATCGTTGTATTCCTCGTGTACATTGTCCGCACAGGCGAGCGTATACGAAACCACACATTTCCACTGATTCTTCTTGCAGAGAAGCTAATGTTTCATCTGTCACTTCTTTCTCACTCTGTAAATTTCCTTCAGGTGCTCTCTGTGGAAATGTCAACTTCGGCAACTGTTCTTAGTGAGATAATGCAATTTTTGTACTTTTTATCGTGGCGATAGCTCTGCTTTGCGCCAGTGTGCCAACACCACACTCGTCGACTGATCAGTTGAACTACGCGCCGTAGCCTCATAACTTGATAAGGCACATCAAACTGCGGAATTTGTTAGTGAGATAAACTTATTCCGCCGTTCAGAAAGAAATTTGTGTACAGTTGCGACCAGTCTGGATTTGAAGAGAAAATGCCTATCAAAAGATCGATGGATCATTGGATACCTCCAATCACGCCCCCCCCCCCCCCACCCCCCACCCCGTTGCCAGTAGCAGCCAATATTGTGGTTGCTTGTGGTTGCATGTATAATGAATCGAATGCCGTTAAGATTATTGCCCTTTTGCGACGTCGCAGTCAAGGGGCTTTTTGTGAGAAGTTCCTTCAGATTACTTTGCGCAGGTGTCCATGGAAATCTTACAAGGTACGGCGTGTTTTCTGCGTGTCTTCTCCAGATTTCTGAGTGCGCTGACTTTTAAATAGCCGCTGAAGCATACAATTTGCACCGTTGAGGGCATCGTTGTTTCCGTTTGCATACGTAGCGCAACACGCCGGTATCGGCAGTGTGACGGGGAATCCGGGGCGCGTGCACTGGCCGCAGTTGGCCCTCGTGCATTATCACACTCTCCTGCGTTTGGAGCGGCGCGCTGCAGCGTCGTGCACGGTCGATACTAACACTGTCGATGACACAAGTAATGTGCTGACTGTGGGAGAACCGTCTACGAGTGCTGATATCGATATCATACTCGAAGCATCGAATGTATTCTTATACTCTTTACTACAGCGCGGTGGCATCGCTGACTGGGAGCGATTAGAGCTTGGAGATCTTATGCCGCCGAAGGGGTCAGTCAGTCGAGCAAGAGAAAGCCTGCAGAGCAGGTCACGGGAGGTCGTGCTCCGTATATCGCGAGTAGAAAAGTGATCAGTTTAGTGACATTGCGGAACACAGTCAGTTGTACCGGAACATTTTTACGGGGAAGGTCCGGAGTGCTTGCGCTTCTCGCGATCGCGCATAAAAGTGAAAGATTTTACTAATAGTCGCACCGGCGTTACAGCGCAAGTAGAACGCGTATGTGTGTGAGCAAACGTAAAATTCTGAAGCTAAAAATTATATTTCCTATCCGGGAGAACTGTTACGTAATGAAATTGATCCTGTTTCTGGGGTAATCATCACGAAGCAAGAATTCACGATCGCGCTGCTATGGCCGTAACAGATTGGTATAGTACGTAGAAAAGTGTAACTGAGATCTCTGGGAGAATTAAATGGGAATCTTTCGAGGAAGTACCCCGTAGTCAACGTTACCCATTTCGGTAAATTTGGTGACGACGTATTTGATGAAGACTGTGCGAACGTTAAGATTCATGTCTCACATAGCGTTAGCGATAATAACGTAAGGAAGGCTATTTCGTTTAGACAGGCTTTAAGATAGTTTCCAGTCATTCAGAAGGTGAACGGAATAGGAAAGAAAACTGATAATACTCGTACGGTGCACCAATTATCATGCATTGTACAGTGGCGTGTGGAATATAGATGTAGATATACAGGGTGTTTAAAAATGTCATATGTGAGTTATACAGATCTCTTATTACCATAGAAGTGTGTCTGAATTCTTTCCATTTCTGATGTGATGGCTACAGAGAAGGTAGTACTAGTCAAAACTAGAAGAAAAGTTTTTATGATCATAATCTCTCCGAACCAAAGATTAGTCACCTCCAGGTCGCACGCACTAATGAATCGTTACACCTTTATAGATGGCGCAGCGATCGAGTCACGTGTTCAAACGCGCGCATACCGCGTCTACGCCAGCATAGCCAGCATAAGGCAGTAACGGTCGCAGAGACGTTTATGCCTCACTCGAACCTTGTACCTAAACGTGGGTAAATGTAAATACGCAACAGAGTGGCAAAATGGGCAATCGCGTTTGTTCGTGCCCATGGCTATACGGTATGTGGAGGTCCTGGATTTGTTGGTGTTGCGTAGCGGACTGCTGAACGTGTCGGCAAGCAGCTGTGTAACACACGTGGCCAAGTATCACGACGCCAGAATTGTAGTCGGAGAATCACTCTCACTGGGAAGTCCTGGAGACGCGCTTCACGGCTTGTGACTCAAATCCCGACAGGAATACCTGCAGGCAGTAAATGAAGGTCCATTCCCACCCGGCAGCGAGAGAACATTGCAACGGGAAATGCATGTAATTAGCATTCAGTCTGTGTTATTGCTCATAAGAGGGCTATCCACAAAGTACATTACGTTTTCGATTGTGTCCGTTAGGGGCGGGGCTAGCGCGGCCATATTGGTGTCATGGCATTCCGCCTCTCAGTCGGCATGCTGCCATGGTATTGAGAGGTTCATGCTGTACTCCGTTGAGTTACTGTGGCAGTTTGACATGTCAGCGTTAATTGAAAATGCTGCGAAGTGTGAAGTGCGTGCTGTAATAAGGTTTCTGACTGCAAAAAACTGTATACCGATAGAAATCTATCGGCAGCTTTGTTAAGTGTATGGGGACAACATAATCACCGAAGGCGGAGTGCATCAATGGGTCATAAAATTTAAAAATGGCGGAACTAACGGTCACGACGAAGAGCGAAGTGGGAGACCCAGCATAGTGACTGCCGAACTTGTCGAAAAAGTCGATGCCGCGGTCCGTGGAAACCGCAATTTCACAATAACGGAACTCTCTATGAGTTTTCCAAAAATTTCACGAAGTTTGTTGCACGAAATCATTACCGAAAAGCTTGGTTACCACAAGTTTTGTGCAAGATGGACACCAAAAATCTTGACAGAGATTCACAAAAATCAGCGAATGGCTGCAGCGTTAACGTTTTTGGACGCTTACGAGAAAGATGGCGACTCATTACTCAATCGCATCGTTACTGGTGACGAAACATGGGTTAAGCATGTGAACTGCGAGACAAAATTGCAGTCAATGTAGTGGGGGCACAGAAACTCCCCCCAAAAACCCAAGAAATGCATGCAGACAATGTCGGCAAGGAAGGTGATTGCGACTGTCTTTTGGGAGAGAAAAGGTGTGATTTTTGTGGATTTCCTGGAAAGAGGCACTACAATAAACTCTCAACGGTATTGCCAAACTCTGCACAACCTCAGAAGAACAATACAAAACAAGCGCAGGAGAAAGTTGGGCTCAAAGATCTTGCTGATTCACGACAACGCCCGGGCCCAA
The DNA here is from genome assembly GCF_023897955.1 of Schistocerca gregaria. Lineage (NCBI taxonomy): Eukaryota > Metazoa > Arthropoda > Insecta > Orthoptera > Acrididae > Schistocerca > Schistocerca gregaria. The sequence continues at coordinate 469,760,540 of NC_064926.1, forward strand.
ATGGCAAATGCCACTCGTGAAGTTCTCGAATCTTTTAAGTGGGAGTTGTTTCCTCATACGCCGTACAGTCCCGACCTGGCACCGACCGACTTCCACTTATTCCCAGCAATGAAGAAGTGGTTGGCTATGCAGCGTTTTGATGACGACGCACAGCTTCAAGAAGAGGTAACCACGTGGTTGAAGGCGCAGGCGGCCGAATTTTACGACGAAGGAATTTCAAAGCTCGTCCATCGCTACGATTAGTGCCTTAATTTAAATGGAAACTATGTAGAAAAGTGGTATTTAAGTGTGGCTTTCATCTGTATATAATAAAAAATTCCAATACTTTATTTATTTTTAATTCCAAAACGTAATGTACTTTGTGGACAGCCCTCGTATATGCACATAAAGACAACAGCAAAATTCATCTGGTAGGAAGAATATGTGACTGGAATCCTGAACAGTCACCCACCCCATTAGTTCTCGATTGGTCTGCAGAATCACTTTACTTGAACCGCATAGAAAACCTGTGAGACGTGAGGGAAGAGCGCGTACAACGCGGCAATCACTATCTCCGAAATTAGGTGGAACTTGTTTCTGGATGGTGTGGTCTCCCACTACCCTTTAAACAGTAAGTCCCACCTACCTAGAAAGGTCTCAAGTTGTCTGCCGCTTTACTCTGCGATGGCAGATGCTGGTCTAGTCGACAAAAGCAGCACTGGCGTAAATTCGACTAAATACCTGCCACGAAAGACCACATAACTCCATTCCATGGGTAGTAGCTGAAAGTTGGTTAAACTATCAAGCGTTCGAGATTCTTACATGACCCGTTTGAAACAAGGTCTAAAGTTTCCTTTACGTTGGTTTGTTGTCTTGAGAACACAGAAAATGGCTATCAAGTCCATTTCTAATGTCCTGTCTTCATTTATGAAATGTTACTGTCTCTGTTACACGTTTGCATACGAAAGCATCCAGAAGATATTTAATCCCACCAGATATTTTGAACGTCCTGATCCACGGGATCTTGTAAAAAAAGTGCTCCCCATAATGTCTCGTCATTTTCACGAAACACGCCAGGCGGATTTTATGTATCGTCTGAAATGTTCACACGTGAATATCTGCTAAAATAAACCACTCAAAAAGCTCAAAGTTTCACAAAACACTCAGTACTGTAGTCGTTTCTCGTGAACGATACCAGAACCGATGAAGCACGCTAATTTCTTCATTTTGGTACAAATTTGATCAGCGCGGTTTACCATACGTGTTCACCAGAAGACGACTCGCTAGCGACTATTTCGACTCATATGACTGAGGCACAAAGACTACTGAAACGCGCGGGAAATACTGAATTCCTATTGGCTAATATGACAAGCAACCAATCAGATCACCCCGATCACACTTATACTCGCGGTATTTGTAATGTCAGCCAATCAGATTACAATTTTCCAAAGCACTTGTACTTATGCCAGAAAACTGTGGTAACCAACTAATGAAACTCCCAGAAAATTACATTATATGAACCTATTGTCCTGACTGTAGTTTCAGTTGATACTGCAGATGAATACAGTACAGTCCTTAACTCAGTTTCACGGTGCCAGCGCGGTTAGGTTATACACGGAAGTGCCAAATAAACAAGTACACCTGCCTAATATCGTGTGGGGCCCCCCGAGAGCAAGCAGAAGTACCGCAACACGACGTGGCGTGGAGTTGACTAATGTCTGAAGTAATGCTGGAGGGTTCAAAATGGTTCAAATGGCTCAGAGCACTATGGGACTTAACATCTTAGGTCATCAGTCCCCTAGAACTTAGAACTACTTAAACCTAACTAACCTAAGGACATCACATAACACCCAGCCATCACGAGGCAGAGAAAATCCCTGACCCCGCCGGGAATCGAACCCGGGAACCCAGGCCCGGGCAACATGTTTCCAGATATCAACGGTCCAATGTCGGTCCTGAATCACCGATGCGAGGCGTAAAGCTTTATGTCGTGTATTCATCAAGGCTACACGACATATCGATGATGTATCGTTGAATGTTTCGCACAATGACACTTCTGATGGCTCAGCACTGAAATCTGCAGCAATTAGCGGAAGGGTTGCACTTCTGTCATGTTCAAGGATTCTCTTCAGTCGTCGTTGGTCCCGTTCTTGAAGAATCTTTTTCCGGCCGCAGCGATGTCGGAGATTTGATGTTTTACCGGATTCCGATATTTACGGCACACTCGTGAAATGGTCGTACGTGAAAATCCCCCCTTCATCGTTACCTCTGAGATGCAGCGCCTTATTCTGTCTGTTTAAATATCTCTGTACTTGAAAACGCGTTCCTATACCAGTTTCTTTGGCGCTTGAGTGTTTTAGGTAAAAAACTATATGTTGAAATTATAGATTTGAAATTTTAACAGTGCTGCTACGTTATCCGTAGAATTCGGTACACTAAGTATGAGAAAGATCGATTAATATTTAATAGTATTTCTTCATATTTATAGAGAATAAGTGAACGTTAGGTAAGACAACTCGTTCGGCTCAGTAACGAGTGTCAGCCGCGCCAAAGCGAGAACCAAGATTTGCTCTCCTCCGGGCTCCCCGGGAAGCTACGCTTTCGATGCAAGTCGACAACTCTTAATAATTTGCTAAGTTACAAACTGTGGCTTAATCTGGATGCGACGCTTCTGCACACCATTGTGGACTCACTTCCTAACCGAATCCAGGTGGTTATCAAGTCCCTGGGCGGAATTGCACGGTGTTAAATTGCGTTTGCAATGACTTCACTAGAGGTGACATTTTGTCCGGAGTGCTTATGCCCGGAAATCAATATCTACCTGTTGAGATGCGGGACCCTCTGTCCCATCGTTCCTATCTGTCTGTCCAGACAGTGCTGCATGCGGTTACCCCGCACCCTGACACATCCTTCAGCCATTCTTCGCAGTCACACTCATTGGTCACACGCTCGTGTAAAGTCTGCACATTATCAATGAGTCGGGTACGTAACTATTCTTTTAAAAGTACCTACCACCAGACACCCAAGGAATTGAGGTCCGGTGGACGGGAAGGCCGTGCTACCGGATCTCTGCGACAGAAACACAGCTCGATGCGATTTCAGCCTTTCTCGGCGTATTCCACTGATGAATTCTTCTCGGGTTATCAGCCGAGTGGTGGCTGATAAACCGAGAAGAATTCATCAGAACCACAGCTCACGACAAGTTGCGGTGAGGTACAGTCGCAAAATCCGAAGAAAATGATGTGGTCCCCGTCGTGCATAAATCAATGTAGTCATCTTTCCTATAGGGTAACGTTTTCCAGTAGCGCTGGTGGTTCATCCGCCAAACGTCGTCGAACTGTTCGTGTAGATGGTGGTTGTCTTGCAAACGTCCCCATCTGTTGACTCAGGGATCGAGACGTGGCTGCACGATCCGTTACAGACATGCTGATAAGATGCCTGTCATCTAGACTGCTAGTGATACGAGGCCGTCGGGATCGAGCACTGCGTTCCGTATTACCCTCCTGAACCCACCGATTCCATATTCTGCTAACAGTCATTGGATCTCGACCAACGCGAGCAGCAATGTCGCGATACGATAAAAAGCAATCGCAATAGGCTACTACCCCCACCATAACCAAAGTCGGAAACGTAATGGTACGCATTTCTCCTCGTTACACGAGATATCTCAACAACGTTGCACCAGGCAACGCCAGTCAACTGCTGATTGTGTGTGAGAAATCGGTTGGAAACTTTCCTCGTGTCAGCACTTTGTAGGTGTCGCCAACGGTGCGAACCTTGTGTGAATGCTCTGAAAAGCTAATCACTTGCATATCACAGCATCTTCTCCCTGTGGGTTAAATTTCGCGTCTGTAGCACGTAATCTGTGTGGTGTAGCAATTTTAATTGCTAGTAGTGTAGTTGGAGCCAGAGGCATAAGACATTACATTTCGTAAATCGTTAGGGAATTCAATATTCTTAGATTCACAGTCTCAAGAGTGTACCGAAAGTACCATATTTCAGGCATTACTTCGCACCACGGACAGAGCAGTGGCTGACGGCCTTCACTTAACGATCGAGAGCTGCGGCATTTGAATAGAGTTGGCAGTGCTTACAGATAAACAGCATTGCGTGAAATAATCTCAGAAATCAATGTTGGAACGTATCCGTTAGGCCAATGCGTCAAAATTTGGCTCAATGGTCTACGGCAGCACACGATCGACGGGAGTTCCTTTGCTAACAGCACATCGCCTGCTGCGCCTCTCTTGGGCTCGCGACCATATCGGTTGGATCCTAGACAACTGGAAAACCCGGTCAGGTGAATTCCTATTTCAGTTGGTGAGAGCTGATTGAAGGGTTCGAGTGTGGTGCAAACTCCACGCAGCCATGGACCCAAGCTGCCAACAAGGCGCTGTGAAAGCTTGATGGTATGTTATGTGTGTACGTGGAATGGTTTGTGTCCTCTGGATCTTCGGCTACTTGGAGACGATTTTCAGCTGTTTATGGACGTTACGTTGCCAAACAACGATGGAATTTTTATGGATGGCATTGTCATATCACCAGACCGTAGTTCTTCACTGTTGGCTTGAGCAACATTCTGGACGTTTCGATCGAATGATTTGACCACCTGGATCGCCCGATATGAATCCCATCTATCATTTATGGGACGTAATCGAGAGGTCAGTTCGTGCACAAAATTCTGTCCCTGGAAACCCCTTTGCAGTTATGGACGTTTATAGAGGCAGCACAGCGTAATGTTTCTGCGGGGGCCTCCAACAATTTGTTGAGTCGACGCCACCTCGAGCTGCTGCAGTACGCCGACCAAAATTAGGTCCGACACGTTGGAATAGGTATCCCACGACTTTTGTCACCTCAGTGTATTTTGCTACTGACTCCTTTTCTTAATACTCAAATTCGCCGCAGTTCTACGTACAAAGGATTCTTATGGATTCCAATTCAGTTTAAATTAAAATAATTGAAAAGCCACCATCGCTTCAAGCGTTTATTTGATGACCGGTTTCAGCACTCTGAAGGTGACATCATCAGATCTGTGAAGGTATAACATAACAGGTTTTAGGAAGGGCTTACATGAGTTTACTATGTACCTTACAATTACTGCAGAACCACATACCTGAAACGTGGATTAACATTTATAAAACCGCATGGACATCCCGGCATATGAGGCAGCCGTTTGTGGACATTCCTTATGAGCAGGGTGCGAATCAACTACGAAAACCTGCATAGGCACATGGAATTAAGGAATGCCAGGTCAGAAGCAAACCGAACGGCACAGGAACGGGGGGAAAATGACAGGCGGACCAAGATGCACAGTGACTCCACGTAAGCTCCCATCGGCATGCCACTCTTTTCTGGTGACCAGTTGTGAACCGCTAGAATCACAGCAGATAAGCCTGCGCGGAATAGGGCAGTGATGATGCCGAACGGTGTTAGGCGAGCAGAGGTAGTTTCATCTGGTGACTTTAGTTTTATATTTTATGGAAAGAACGACCATGCGAGGAGTCTTTTATATTTTTATTGGTTGTCACAATGATTTTATCAGATGGTCTGCATCATATGCCATGATGTCCATATGGAATACGTTTCAGGTATGTGGTTCTGTAATAATTGTAAGGTGTATAGTTATGTAAGCCCTCCCTCAAACCTGTTATGTTATACCTTCACAGATCTGATGATGGCACCTTCAGAGTGCTGAAACCGGTCATCTAATAATGGCTTGAAGCGATCGTGGCTTTTCAATTATTTTAAAAACAGAGTGATCGCCCCACGACACACCATGTGTTCACTGCAAAATCACTTTAAATTACTGTATAGTCGGCTCTGTTCGAGTAGACTCCCGTGTTTATGAACTCGGACAGCACCGGCTGTATATAGCACACTGAGAGCCTCCCCCTCCGGAAGAGGCAGAGGAAGTCCGCCCTGGCGCTCAGTCTGTGCCGGCCCTTCAAAGGGCGCAGCCGGGACTCGGCCGGCCGCCGCACGCCCTCTGCAGCCTGCAGCGCCGCGGGCGATCGCTGCCGCGGGCTGCGTCCTCGGACTTTGATGTGATTCCTGCAGATCTTTATTTAATCGAGCAAACAAGGGCCGAGCTGGCGAGGGCTGAGGGCTGCGGACGGATTTAAAGAGGAATGCGAGGGGCGGAGGGGCTGTCTTCCGCGAATCTAATCAGCTCCCCATCCACCCACCTCTCTCTGTATTTCTCCAATTTTACTTCGCTATCAAAAAGATCGGGCCGTATCACTTCCGCATCTATCAGCGTCCCTCCTCATTGAGGGAGAAGTTTGACGACGAATGAAATGCGCAGCCACGCTCCTCGACTGGGGGTAAATGAATTTCTCTTAGCGTGTCCTTACGGAGGAAACTTTTGTGCGTCGTCCTCGCTTTCGCCATTAAGAACACCGCTTGCGACAGAACTGATAAGCCGCAGAACTTTTTTTTATATCCGTAGATATCGATTCCGTATCTTTTCGCTACGTCTGCATCTACACGCTGTTTAAAAAGTCATCACAAAGGCCTTCAGAAGGCAGTACTAATCAAAACTAGAAGAAGAGATCCTCTAATGATTCGTCAGGATACCAATAGCTATAGAGACATGGGCTGCTGAAGTTCCACAGTAGACAGCCAGCATCTCCCACCACTGGAAATTAAAATTGCTACACCACGAAGATGAGGTGCCACAAACGCGAAATTTAACCGGCACGAAGAAGATGCTGAGATATGCAAATGACTACAATGTGTTGACATGAGGAAAGTTTCCAACCGATTTCTCACACACAAACACCAGGTGAGCGGCGTTGCCTGGTGAAACGTTATTGTGATGCCTCGTGTAAGAAGGAGAAATGCGTACTATCACGTATCCGACTTTGATAAAGGTCGGATTGTAACCTATCACGATTGCGGTTTATCTTTTCGCGACATTGCTGCTCGCGTTGGTCGAGATCCAATGACTATTACAGAATATGGAATCGGTGGCTTCAGGAGGGTAATACGGAACGCCGTGCTAGATCCCAACGGCCTCGTATCACTAGAAGTCGAGATTACAGGCATCTTATCCGCATGGCTGTAACGGATCGTGCAGCAACGTCTCGATCCCTGAGTCAACAGATGGGGACGTTTGCAAGACAACGACTATCTGCACGAACAGTTCGACGACGTTTGCAGCAGCATGGACTATCAGCTCGGAGAACATGGCTGCGGTTACCCTTGACGCTGCATCACAGACAGGAGCGCCTGCGATGGTGTACTCAACGACGAACCTGGGTGCACGAATAGCAAAACGTCATTTTTTCGGATGAATCCAGGTTCTATTTACAGCATCACGATGGTCGCATCCGTGTCTGGCAACTTCGCGGTGAACGCACATTGGAAGCGTGTATTCGTCATCGCCGTACTGGCATATCACCCGGCGTGATGGTATGGGGTGCCATTGGTTACGTCTCTCGGTCACCTCTTGTTCGCACTGGCAGCACTTCGAACAATGGACGTTACATTTCAGATGTGTTACGACCCGTGGCTCTACCCTTCATTCTACCCATGCGAAACCCTACATTTCAGCAGGATAATGCACGACCGCATGTTGCAGGGCCTTTCTGGATGCAGAAAATGTTCGACTGTTGACCTGGCCAGAACATTCTCCAGATCTCTTACAAACTGAAAACGTCTGGTCAATGGTGGCCGAGCAACTGGCTCGTCACAATACGGCAGTCACTACTCTTGATGAACTGAGGTATCGTGTTGAAGGTGCATGGGCAGTTGAACCTGTACACGCCATCCAAGCTACGTTTGACTCAATGCCCAGGCGTATCAAAGGCCGTTATTACGACCAGAGGTGATTGTTCTGGGTACTGATTTCTCATTATCTATGCACTCAAATTGAGGGAAAATGTAATCATATGACAGTTCTAGCATAATATATTTGTCCAATGAAAACCCGTTTATCATCTGCGTTTCTTCTTGGTGTAGCAATTTTAATGGCCAGCAGTGTACTATTCCGTGTTCAGAGAGTGTCAATTCCTATCGTGCGGCCATAATCACATCGGAATCCTTTTCACATGAATCACATGAGTACAAAAGACAGCTCCGCCAGTGTAGTGCCCTGTGCACGCGATACTACCGCTCTCTATATGTGTGCATACCTCTGTCTCATGACTTCCGCCACCCGAGTGTACGTCGTTTATCGGACCACATCTAGATTTCAACTTTTTACATAGTCATCACCGGTGCTATTAAGTACCAGGAAAGATGGTATCAGCAACAGAAGCAAATTATTTACCAGATACCACTGGTACCGGAATGCTTAGTAAGTACTTAACAATAACATAGCAGTTGCTGACAGGTAACGCGTAGGTCTCAACATGTCGGAGTATGAACAATAATCTTAATATATATAATGGACTGACTGACTGAATCACTCAGTCCGTCGCTCACTCACTCACTCACGGACTAATCATCGCCCAGCCCAAACCGACAAGGTTTCAAACTTGGAGTTTGAAAAGGGTGTTAATTTGATACTGTAGGCGTATGTTTAAGGAGGGATTTTTTTGAAATTCCATCCCTAGAGAGCTGAAATAGGGGATGAAAGGCTTTTTGAAAATTAATTGCTATCAAGGCAATTTCGAAGCGAGACGTACAAAAATTGCTGTTTGATTTCTCGATTAGATATAAAGAAATACGTGCTGCGGATCTTTTGGAAATTTAACCCCTAAGCGGTTGAAATGGTGTTTTTTAAGAACATAAACCATTACAAAAAACTATTAAAATATTTTTAAAGCTACATGTATGAAAACTGGTAACTGATTTCCCGGTTGCAAATAAAGAAATAAGTATTTCAGTGTTTTTGGAAATTAAATCCCTATGGAAGTGTGATGGGGGATGAAAATTTTTATGGAAATATTTTATTATACAAGCATTTTTGAAGCTCCATAAGCTAAAAATTAATAAATTTACATATTACTCTCTTTTGGAAGTTTAACACCTAAGAGGACGAAACAGGACCAAAATTTTAAGGAAATTTTTCGGCGTAGCTACGAACACTGGTATTTAATTTCTCGGTTAAATGTACAGAAGTGTGTGTTATGGGATGAAAGTTGCTACGGAAATACCACTACAAGAACGCAAAAGGCATAATTACAGAAACGTTCAACTTAAGCTACCAGAATAGCCTTTCAGTCAGAAGTACACATGCAAAAGACCATGCTTATGTGGCCTTAATTAGCGTGCTACATGTCCTACAGTCTACGAGAGCAAAGAAGCGGGCGCAAATCATATGTGCGACTGACACGGATCTGAGGCCTTTTGCTTACATCATCGCAGTCGGCATGGACATACATCGTCGAGGGCCTGTGGTGCTCTCTATTGCAGTATACTTAAATTTTTCTTTGTTTTAATATTTTCCTAAAAACAATTTTTATAATACAAATAACCCTAATAAGTGGATCTTATAAGAGTTTACGGAAAGGAGTTACAAATTTGTAAAGTAAATGATCCATAAAAAACGAACAGCGATTTTTTACATCTCAGTAAAGACGTAAGGACATGCAGCGTCCTCTGTGGAAATTAGTATACGACAAATGCGTGAAGCATCGGTAGTAGAAAGAGGAAGAGAAGGATAAATAGGAAAATAATATATATTGGCGAAAAGGAATGAAAAGGGAAACAGAGTGGTAAAATTTTGCACAGAACAAAATTTTATCATTGCTAACACTTCGTTTAAGAATCGTTGATGAAGAATGTATTCGTGGAAGAGATCTGGAGCCATCGGAATATTACAGATAGCTTACAGAGAGCTCAAAAAGAGATTTTAAACCGCAATACATTTCCAGGAGCAGATGTCGACTATGACCATAATCTATTAGTCACGAACTGCAGACTAAAACTGAGGAAATTGCTGAAAGGTAGAAAATTAAGGATATGAGAACTGGATCTATTTAAAGAAACAGACCGTTGAGAGTTTCATAGGGAGCAATGAAACAATTATTGACTGAAACAGGAGAAAGAAATGCAATAGATGACAAATATCTAGCTTTCAGAGATAAAGTAGTGTTGGTAACATGAGATCAAATAGACAAAATAACAAGTTCCAGCAGAAACCCTTCGATAACATACGAAATACTGAAATTAATTAACTCAAGTAGAAAATATGTAAATGCAGCAGATAAAGCTGGAGTGAACAGATTACCCTGAGCGAAGGAAGACAACTATTTTCCCCTCGAAGAGCCGAAGTAGGTCGTCGGGACTGCACAGTCACTGTATAAATTCGTATATTAACACGCACTGGTAACATGTATCAATCCACCTAAAATGTGTTTGCCGAAGGGTTATCATTCAAATGGATAATGAAGATATTCTTGTGTGAAGATGGTTGAATGGCATGAAATGCAGTGTCTAACATGTCTCCAATCGTTCCAAACATGTGAATGATACAGGTACTTCTTTTTCGAAGAATTACCTCTCTTACTTTGCCTACAGTACCCAACATACGACCTGTACCTACAACTAAATGGTTCAAATGGCTCTGAGCACTATGGGACTTAACATCTGAGATCATCATTCCCCTAGAACTTAGAACTACTTAAATCTAACTAACCTAAGGACATGACACACATCGATGAACGAGGCAGGATTCGAACGTGCGACCGTAGCGGTCGCGCGGTTCTAGACTGAAGCGTCTAGAACCGTTCGGCCACAGGGGCCGGCACCTATAACTAAACTGTTTCTGGTACTCAGCACGAATTATAGGTTGCATATGTAACTCCACAATCACACTGGACCCCAATCGTATTGGTTTCATTTGAAGTGCCATCGACTAATAAGAGTACCCTTTGGACCGATCTCACTCCTTGGGTTTTTGGGGCGATTCATGTCCCCAAACAATTCGCTGTTTCAAGGAGTTCATAACACAACAAATCACCACCTTTGTCAAGACTAAAAGGGATAGTATACGCAACTCGTTTGGGATCAACTACCCGCTAATGATTCATGTTTAAAAATACTCGGTAATTTCGGTGATGCAACGATACGAATCTTGTTTTCGTACACAGCACTTCACCTGCAAAAGTGCCGAAGTCACCTTGTAACCTGATTAATCGGTTAATGTGATAATACGACCGTGTCCGTGTATGCCGAATGAATTTGGTTTTGGACAAGCTATCGTCTGCGAAGAAATTTTTTGACCAGTTAATGGAGAAAAGTGTACATAAAGTTGTTCCTTTGAAACGCTACTCTTCTCCTGTGCCTTCTACTTATTTGTATTTGGTTTAATACTTAAAATAGTCATTACTCGCATAAAACATGAAACTTCATGAGTCCAGAACAAAACTACGTGGAACGATACGGAAGTTAATTATTACGATTGTCAGCCCAATTTGGCACTGTCTGTCCACTACCTGATCAATAATGCTGACAGCAATGAGTATGTAACCGCTTGGCTGTATGTGCGGCAATAGAAGTGATAGTGGGTAAAGAAATGAAATGTCTTGTATCGTTAAGATTCAGATATGATAATTTGAAAAAGATTTTTAATCTGGTAACTGAAAAGTAAATGGTTGAATGGAGGCAGCTCTTTTGTTACGACAGTAATTCATTTAATCTCAGATAGACGTATGTTTGCTTGTGCGCACTAGATTGCTGGACACAGCAAGTTACCTACCTTGAATAGCTTATAATTACTATGAAAATTTACAGCTTCAAATAAGCAACTGTTGACTTCCAACAGACTGACAACGCCGAAATACGAATCTCGCTAGTACACAATAACGTTGTTACAACAGACATATATAAAATTTATGAGCTTACTCTATTCTTTGCTTTGATTCTAAATTGTCAGAATAATTTTAGGTTATGTTATTTTATTTTATCTGCCAATAATGACATTGCATCTAATCATTATTGAAGAACAATTAACTTATTGAGGCTTTGTTACTAATTACTTTCAAGTATCTGTTTAGCAAACAACAGAACTGGCACTGATTGTCTTTTATTGCGTTTCTTTTGACTACATTGGTGTCCAGAATTAAACCAACAAACCACTATTGCCCCGTCCTGTGTCTAACTCACGATATAATCATACGAACTGTCAACAGATGTCCGTACGATCGTATCCTGAACGAAGAAGGTATTCTGCTCAACAGACAACCACGCTAACGATGACGTCAGGGGATCTGTCAAACATGCCAGTATTTGCTGGCCAGTTCCACATCCACATTCGCCGTGTACACAGTCACAGTCGGTGTAGTATGGCACAGAAAAGTCGCCTACCGGACTCTCTGCGGTGGAGGGCCATGGGAAGAATGGGAGCAGGACAGTCTCAAGGACTCTCTGCAGTGGAGGGCCATGGGAAGAATGGGAGCAGGACAGTCTCAAACTGATGTGACCCGATGGCTTATTGGTTTTCGGATGTGGCGACAGTTTGTAGAGGCCGAAACTGTATCCCGAAGACCAGAGCAGGGCAGACCACGTGTGTCTTCAGAAGAGAGGACCGATATTTGGCTGCAAGGGCACGACAATACCACCTTAGCATTGGACGGCAGCTGACATGTGAGCTCGCAGCATCCAATAGGCGTGTTGTATCGAGGCAAACGGTGTGCAAAAGGCTTCAGCAGAGTGGTATTTACTGTCGAAGTCCTGCCTCTGGCGGGTCTTCACAGAAGGGAACGTCTGAAGTGAAGCCGCAACATGTCACTTGGACGGTCGAACAGCGACCAATGTTCTATTCATAGATGAGTCCCCATTAGGTCTTGACAGTGATTATCGACGGATTCGCATCTGGAGGGAACGTAGAATACGATTTCGGGACTCAACCTACGTGGAAAGAACCGATATCGAGCATGGAAGTTAATAGGAATATAAAAAAAGGGAGGAAGGTTTATCTGTTTAGCAAGAGTAATAAAAAGGCAGATTTCAGACTACCTAACAGATCAAAACGAAAATTTCTGTTCCGACACTGACAATGTTGAGTGTTTATGGAAAAAGTTTAAGGCAATTGTAAAATGCGTTTTAGACAGGTACGTACCGAGTAAAACTGTGAGGGACGGGAAAAACCCACCGTGGTTGAACAACAAAGTTAGGAAACTACTGCGGAAGCAAAGAGAGCTTCACTCCAAGTTTAAACGCAGCCAAAACCTCTCAGACAAACAGAACCTAAACGATGTCAAAGTTAGCGTAAGGAGGGCCATGCGTGAAGCGTTCAGTGAATTCGAAAGTAAAATTCTATGTACCGACTTGACAGAAAATCCTAGGAAGTTCTGGTCTTACGTTAAATCAGTAAGTGGCTCGAAACAGCATATCCAGACACTCCGGGATGATGATGGATTTGAAACAGAAGATGACACGTGTAAAGCTGAAATACTAAACACCTTTTTCCAAAGCTGTTTCACAGAGGAAGACCGCACTGCAGTTCCTTCTCTAAATCCTCGCACCAATGAAAAAATGGCTGACATCGAAATAAGTGTCCAAGGAATAGAAAAGCAACTGGAATCACTCAACAGAGGAAAGTCCACTGGACCTGACGGGATACAAATTCGATTCTACACAGAGTACGCGAAAGTACTTGCCCCCCTTCTAACAGCCGTGTACCCCAAGTCTCTAGAGGAACGGAAGGTTCCAAATGATTGGAAATGAGCACAGGTAGTCCCAGTCTTCAAAAATGGTCGTCGAGCAGATGCGCAAAACTACAGACCTATATCTCCGACGTCGATCTGTTGTAGAATTTTACAACATGTTTTTTGCTCGAGTATCATGTCGTTTTTGGAAACCCAGAATCTACTCCGTAGGAATCAACATGGATTCCGGAAACAGCGATCGTGTGAGACCCAACTCGCTTTATTTGTTCATGAGACCCAGAAAATATTAGATACAGGCTCCCAGGTAGATGATATTTTTGTTGACTTCCGGAAGGCGTTCGATACAGTTCCGCACTGTCCCCTGATAAACAAAGTAAGAGCCTACGGAATATCAGACCAGCTGTGTGGCTGGATTGAAGAGTTTTTAGCAAACAGAACACAGCATGATGTTATCAATGGAGAGACGTCTACAGACGTTAAAGTAACCTCTGGCGTGCCACAGCGGAGTGTTATGGGACCATTGCTTTTCACAGTATATATAAATGCCATAGTAGATGGTGTCGGAAATTCCATGCGGCTTTTCGCGGATGATGCTGTAGTATACAGAGAAGTTGCAGCGTTAGAAAATTGTAGCGAAATGCAGAAAGATCTCCAGCGGATAGGCACTTGGTGTAGGGAGTGGCAACTGACCCTTAACATAGACAAATGTAATGTATTGCGAATACATAGAAAGAAGGATCCTTTATTGTATGATTATATGATAGCGGAACAAACACTGGTAGCAGTTACTTGTGTTAAATGTCTGGGAGTATGCGCGCGGAACGATTTGAAATGGAATGATCATATAAAATTAATTGTTGGTAAGGCGGGTACCAGGTTGAGATTTATTGGGAGAGTCCTTAGAAAATGTAGTCCATCAACAAAGGAGGTGGCTTACAAAACACTCGCTCGATCTATACTTGAGTATTGCTCATCAGTGTGGGATCCGTACCAGATCGGTTGACGGGGGAGTTAGAGAGGATCCAAAGAAGAGCGGCGCGTTTCGTCACAGGGTTATTTGGTAACCGTCATAGCGTTACGGAGATGTTTAGCAAACTCAAGAGGGAGGCTCTGCAAGAGAGGCGCTCGGCATCGCGGTGTAGCTTGCTCGCCAGGTTTCGAGAGGGTGCGTTTCTGGATGAGGTATCGAATATATTGCTTCCCTCAGCTTATACCTCCCGTGGAGATCAGGAATGTAAAATTAGAGAGATTCGAGCGCGCACGGAGGCTTTCAGACAGTCGTTCTTCCCGCGAACCATACGCGACTGGAACAGGAAAGGGAGGTAATGACAGTGGCACGTAAAGTGCCCTCCGTTACACACCGTTGGGTGGCTTGCGGAGTATGAATGTAGATGTAGATGTAGAATGTAGATGTAGATGATTCCTAATAGTATGGGCAGGGATTACGTTGACCAGTCAAACACCTCTTCATGAAGTTGTGCAGTTACATAGGCAAGGTTTAACTGCTGTATCGTGACGAGATGATGGGACCTCATTTGTGGTTGCTGCGAGGAGCTGTCGGCACAGACTTCGTATTGCTCGATGATAATGCTCGACCTCACAAGAAAGTGTGGTAGACGTTTACTTGGAAACGGAAGATATTACACGGGAAGCGAGGACTGTTCCTTCTCGCGATTTGCATTCCATAGAGCACGTCTGGGATGCACTGGGGAGATGGCCTGCATCACGTCAGCACTTACAAACCGCGCTAAAAAGATTTACAAACAGCCCTGCAGGAGGAATGGAAGCTATTGCCTCAACATAATATTGGTGACATCATTTACGGCATGCTTCGTCGTCTTTCAGGCGTGTACTGCTGCGGAAGGTGGTCACATTCCATACTGAGCACATTAACCAGTTGTCGGAATGTGTGTGTAAATCAGTTAAGTTGGAAAAATTAAGAACTTTTACGTCTACCTTTAGGCATGTTGCAATTGTTTACATTCTTTATTCTTTACATTGCTTCTACTTTATTATCATCTGATTATACTATTTTGTGGCCAAATAAACGCAACCTTGCAAAATGTCGATTTGTTGCTTTGATTTTGGACGCTAGTATATTTAAAAATTGGCACTCAGTTATTCACCAACTGAAAAGGAATGGGACCTTGGGTAGGTGATAGTAACTGAAGATAACGATAGCATCAAGTACATACAGTTTTTATGCGCAACATTTGTTGTTGAAATAAAATTAACTAAGAATGTTACTGGGCAATGTCACAATGTTTTTAACATGAACTAAAATAAAAACTTTCAGTTCATTGCAGATGTTAAGTCGTCGTCTATAGTACTCGCATTGCCCCATGTAGTATTGCTTTGATTCGCAATGACCAATTACGAGACATATATGGAGATGGTATCTGTTCTTTCGGACATGTCCTGAAAGAACAGATAGCACCTCCGCGATGTCTGCCTCGAGTAATGAATGGAGTGGGCAGGGCAGGACGAACGTAGTGTGTCGACATCAAGTTGGGAATGTGGGTCTCACGGGGAGCGTGCAGTGGATAAATCCCTGCAGTCGCACTTTCCTCTGTGCACTCGGTGGCTCAGATGGATAGCCGGCACGGTAGCTCAGCGTGTTCGGTCAGAGGGTTAGCTGCCCTCTGTAATAAAAAAACTGAGTGACTGGGTCAGTAACGAACTTCAATGGGCGTCAGGTGGCGTCCGCCACGAACAATTGAAACGAACAATAACGAACAAAATGAGATTACAAAAAAAAAAAAACAAAAAAAAGAAGAAGATGGATAGAGCGTCTGCGATGTAAGCAGGAGATCTCGGGTTCGAGTCCCGGTCGGGGCACACATTTTCAACCATCCCCGTTGATGTATATCAACGTCTGTCGACAGCGTAGAGTCTTGATTTAATTATCAATTACGGGACAGGATCTTGATGTTGTTGGAGCCCCTTACCTCTGCCTATATTCATTATGCTCCTGGGGCCTTGCTAGTAACAAACAGCGTCTCATTTGGACCCACAGTGAACGCCACCTTCGTGTGCCCACTCTTACGTGCCATAACCGAGGAAATTCCTGCGCACTCTCCTCTGACGTCACAGAGACAGCGTTCCAACAGAAGTCTTTACTCTCTGCCAACGATATTGCTTTTCCTAACGACATTAACCCAGAATAAGTATATCATAATACAAAACAATTAATAAAAGTTACACCATATATCACATTTATAATTAACAAATGTATACAGTGGGGTCCAAAAAATGTATCCACTTTTTAAACGTCCATAACGCAAAGTACTTGACGGAGTTGTCTCATCTTTAGTAGTGTAATAGTTTGTAGTTCTGGTAATCACCACACAAGCGTTTTAATGCGTTGTTTTGTTTTGTCAAATGACAGTCGCCAGATAGACAGTGTTTAGTTCTTAGTTGCACCTAGTCACTCGAGTAAACATGGCTGGTGCAAGGCTTACATTCGATGAAAGGAAGTCAATTTTGATGTGGTATTTTTAAGTACGAAAACATTAATGAGGTACAACGGCAATGGCGAAATGAGTATCAAACAGAGCCACCGACACGTTTAACGACTCGTCGCATTCGAGACAAATTTGAAGCCGAAGGCTGTGTTAAAGATGTACACAAACAACGATCTGGACGACCTGTAACAGTAACAAGTCCAGCTAACTTCCGTCGTGTGTTACAACAATTCACTCGCTCACCACAGAAGTCTGTGAGACAGTGTGCCCGTGAAACTGGAGTGCGTCGCTACACGCAATGAAAGATGCCGACCCAGATCGTAGAATGGAGTACTGCGAGTGGTTTACTAACATGATGCGCAACATTGAAGAGTTTTCAGAGATGATTGAGTGGTCTAATGAGGCACAGTTCAAACTCAATGGTACAGTAAATCGCCACAATTGCATCTACAGGGCCGCCGAAAATCCGAACGCCTATGTAGACAAAAAAATTCAAATTTCTCTGAGCACTATGGGACTTAACAGCTGCGGTCATCAGTCCCCTAGAACTTAGAACTACTTAAACCTAACTAACCTAAGGACATCACACACATCCATGCCCGAGGCAGGATTCGAACCTGCGACCGTAGCAGTCGCGCGGTTCCGAACTGAGCGCCTGAACCGCTAGACCACCGCGGCCGGCGGCTATGTAGACAAAGCCGTGACTTTACCAGGAGTAAATGTGTGGTGTGGGTTGTCTTACCGGGGCTTGATTGGGCCATTCTTCGAGAATCCATAGTACATTCATGTGCAAATACAGGGCGAGTCAAAAGTCCTTGGACCCCTTCATAAGTTGGAAGATTAAAGGGAAAATTGAAATGTGATGATGGGAACAAAGGTTTGACATGGGGCCGCAACTTTTGGAGTGAATGTCATTCATGGCTGCCATCTTGATATCCGCTGTTTTGGATACAAGTCATTTTTTTTTAGTGGGAATGGGGGCGTATGACACATCAAATAACACTCGCTTGAGCTCTGGAATTGATTGGTGTAATTTGTTTTTGACTATCTTGTACAGTTTAGAAGTTATTAAAGTTCAAAGTTACCTTGATGGTGATTCATGTATTGGGATGGACAACACGTAGAACACGTGTTGTAGCAATTGGTGTGAAGGTAATTTCCCAACTTTGAACATTAATAACCTCTAAACTGTACAAGATAGATAAAAACAAATTACACCACTAAATTCCAGTGCTCGAGCGAGTGTTATCTGATGTGTCATACACCCCCGTTCCCATAAAAAAAAAGACTTGAATCCAAGATGGCTGCCACGAATGACATTCACTCCAAAAGTTACGGCCCTACATCAAACCTATGTTCCCATCATCACATTTCAATTTTCCGTTTAATCTTCCAACTTATGAAGGAGTCCAAGGACTTTTGACTCATCCTTTATACAAGTGAACACGTTGAAGTCAGTAGTTCGTGCTGCAGTTCGGCGGCATCGTTTGTGTGTGGATGTCAATGGTGACCATTTCGAACGCCTAGAGTGATATCTTTAAGTTGGACTTTAAGCTACACTTACACAAAAATGAGACAACTCCGTCAATTAGTTTGCAAGTTATGGACTTTTAAACGGTGCATACATTTTTTGGACCCCTCTGTATGAAGATCTACAGAATAAAACAGGTAAATCATATTCAGAATAAACAAAATGAGGAAAAATTTTAGGTGGTACATATTGTGTTACAGCGTTACGATCTCCTGTCTCTTGTTCTCGAATGGTTCAAATGGCTCTGAGCACTATGGGACTCAACTGCTGTGGTCATTAGTCCCCTAGAACTTAGAACTACTTAAACCTAACTAACCTAAGGACATCACACACATCCATGCCCGTGGCAGGATTCGAACCTGCGACCGTAGCAGTCGCACGGTTCCGGACTGCGCGCCTAGAACCGCGAGACCACTGCGTCCGGCGTTCTCACTAATACGGACGACTAGTTTTGGTTTTTCTTATAATTGCTCGAAGGTCATGTAATCTGATTTTCCAGAAGGGTTGATTTTATGTGATGTCACCTTTGCGACCACGGGTCGTAAAACACACTATGACCACTAAAATAGCTACACCACGAAGATGTGCTACAGACGCGAAATTTAACCGACAGCAAGAAGATGCTGGGATATGCAAATTATTAGCTTTTCAGAGCCTTCACGCGAGGCTGGCGCCGATGGCGACACCTACAACGTGCTGACATGAGGAAAGTTTCCAACCGATTTCTCATACACAAACAGCAGTTGACCGGATTTGCCTGGTGAAACGTTGTTGTGATGCCTCGTGCGAGGAGGAGAAATGCGTACCATCACGCTTCCGACTTTGATAAAGGTCGGATTGTAGCCTATCGCGATTGCGGTTTATCGCATCGCGACGTTGCTGCTCGCGTTGGTCGAGATCCAATGACTGATAGCAGAATATAGAATCGGTGGGTTCCTAAGAGTGCTGGATCCCAACGGCCTCGTATCACTAGCAGTCGAGATGACGAGCATCTTATCGGCATAGTTGTAACGGATGGTGCAGCCACGTCTCGATCCCTGAGTCAACAGATGGGGACGGTTACAAGACAACAACCAACTGCACGAACAGTTCGACGACGTTTGCAGCAGCATGGACTATCAACTCGGAGACCAAGGCTGCAGTTACATTTGACGCTGCGTCACAGACAGGAGCGCCAACGATGGTGTACTCAACGACGAATCTGGGTGCACGAATGCCAAAACGTCATTTTTTAGGATGAATCCAGGCCCTGTTTACAGCATCCGTGTTAGGCGACATCGCGGTGAACGCATATTGGATGCGTGTATTCGTCATCGCCATACTGGCGTATAACCCGGCGTGACGGTATGCGGTGCCATTGGTTAAGCGTCTCGGTCACCTCTCGTTCGCATTGACGGCACTTTGAACAGTGGACGTTACATTTCAGATGTGTTACGACCCGTGGGTATACGCTTCATTCGATCCCTGCGAAACCCTAGATTTCGGCAGGATAATGCACGACCGCATGTTGCAGGCCAAGTACGGGCCTTACTGGATACAGAAAATGTTCGACTGCTGCCCTGGCCAGCACATTCTCCAGATCTCTCACCAATTGAAAACGTCTGGTCAATGGTGGCCGAGCAACTGGCTCGTCACAATACGCCAATCACTACTCTTGATGAACTGTGGTATCGTGCTGAAGCTGCATAGGCAGCTGTACCTGTACACGCCATCCAAGCTCTGTTTGACTAAATGCCCAGGCGTATCAAGGTCGTTATTACGGCGAGAGGTGGTAGTTCTGGGTACTGATTCCTCAGGATCTATGCATCCAAATTGCGTGAAAATGTAGTCACTTGTCAGTTCTAGTATAGTATATTTGTCCAATGAATACCCGTTTACCATCTGCATTTCTTCTTGGTGTAGCAATTCTAATGGCCAGTAGAGTATATAAAGATCTACATAATAAGACAGGTAAATCACATTCAGAATAAACAAAATGAGGAGAAATTTTATGTGGTCCATCTTGTGTTACAGCGTTACGACCTCCTGTCTCTTGTCCTCACGAATACGGACGACTAGCTTTGGTTTTTCTTATAATTGCTTGAAGGTGATGTAATGTGATTTTCCAGATGGGTCGATTCCAAGCGATGTCACCTTTGCGACTTCGGGTGGTAAACTAGTTATGCCGCATGTACAACACCGAGCTTTCCAGGGAGTGCGGTAGGTTGAAGCGAGCAGATAATGGGGTGCGCCTTAACTGGTCCCTCCGCTTGCTCCGCGCGAAGTTGGTCGCGGTTGGCGAGTAGGGAGGCGCAGCGCGACCGCAGGCGGACGTGACGTCGAGAACCGCAGAGGCGCTTCTTGGAAAGGGGCGGCGGCCGCAGTGTCGCGGGAAGGGCGGTGGAGGGAATGATGGGGGAGGGGAGGGGCTCCAAGGCCGGCCCGCGCGTGTCCGGAGGGGCGGACCAGGTCGGGCATGCGACACACGGACGCGCTGCCGGACACGAAAATCACATTAATCCAAAACACGCCCGGAAACTTCAACATCCCCTGAAGGACGCCCAAGCGGAGGCCGGTGGCCTTTTCCGTTCTATTTGCGACCTACTGCTTTCAGTGCCACCACCGTCATGTTCCTGAACGTAGTCATACTCACGGCCACCTTCAGTCTCACTGCCACTATCACCACCATCATCATGTCATCTAAACTACTAAAACCATCACTGTCGTCACAGTTAACATGTTCATCACACATATTTCTGCTTTTCCCTGGCCTGAACCCGTGTCTTCACGGTGTAAGGCGTCCGGATTTAATGGACCTTAACCTACGTTTCTAGCATTTGTAGACTTAGAGAAAGCTTTTGTCAATGTTGACTGGAATACTCTCTTTCAAATTATGAAGGTGTCAGGGGTAAAATACAGGGAGCGAAAGGCTATTTACAATTTGTACAGAAAGCAGATGGCAGTTATAAGAGTCGAGGGACATGAAAGGGAAGCAGTGGTTGGGAAGGGAGTGAGACAGGGCTGTAGTCTATCCCCGATGTTATTCAATCTGTATATTGAGCAAGCAGTGAAGGAAACAAAAGAAAAATTCGGAGTAAGTATTAAAACCCATGCAGAAGAAATCAAAATGTTGAGGTTCTCCAATGACATTGTAATTCTGCCAAAGACAGCAAAGGACTTGGAAGAGCAGTTGAACGGAATGGATAGTGTCTTGAGAGGAGTATATAAGATGACCATCAACAAAAGCAAAACGAGGATAATGGAATGTAGTCGAATTAAGTCGGGTGATGCTGAGAGAATTAGATTTGGAAGTGAGACACTTAAAGTAGTAAAGGAGTTTTGCTATTTGGGGAGCAAAATAACTGATGATGGTCGAAGTAGAGAGTATATAAAATGTAGACTGGCAATGGCATGGAAAGCGCTTCTGAAGAAGAGAAATTTGTTAACATCGAGTATAGATTTAAGTGTCAGGAAGTCATTTCTGAAAGTATTTGTATGGAGTGTACCCATGTATGGAAGTGGATCATGGACGATAAATAGTTTGGACAAGAAGAGAATAGAAGCTTTCGAAATGTGGTGCTACAGAAGAATGCTGAAGATTAGATGGATAGATCACGTAACTAATGAGGAAGTACTGAATCGGTTTGGGGAGAAGAGAAGTTTGTGGCACAACTTGACCAGAAGAAGGGATCAGTTGCTAGGACATGTTCTGAGGCATCAAGGGATCACCAATTTAGTACTGGAGGGCAGCGTGGAGGGTAAAAATCGTAGAGGGAGACCAAGAGATGACTACACTAAGCAGATTCAGAAGGATGTAGGTTGCAGCAGGTACTGGGAGATGAAGAATCTTGCACAGGATAGAGTAGCATGGAGAGCTGCATCTAACCAGTTTCAGGACTGAGGCCACAACAACACATGAAGAATACGATACAGTATGAGATCCTCAGAAAACAATAATTACATTATATTAACAAAAGGCAATGTCAGTTAATCTCATGAACCCAAAAACTAACAAAAAATCTCTACCAATATACGGACAGTGGCATGAAACAAACAAGTTGAAGCGAAACGCATTTTGGAGACGAACCGAGCAGGTGGCTAATGATATCGTAAAACTCCCATTAACAAGAGAATGGCGAGCTTCAGCGTAGACAGGCATAAGGCCAGAGGCCCTATTCTGTATCGTTAATACCGATCGGTGTAGTAGATTAGTCTCGGTAGTGACGTCATTTTCGGTTCTTTATCGAAATATCCTATTCAGTAAGCTTCCGAGACTTGTTACCGAACGGTCCTCCCACCGATTTTACAACAATCGTAGCGAGATGTTTTGAATTTCTGTCTGGCCCTGTCGATCGGTGAGCTGTGGTTTATGTACGCTTATAGTTTGTTATTTTAAACATACTTAGCGGTTTTAGCTTTGGATTTAGTGATTGTGTTACTAAAGAATCACTAGAGAACGAAAAATGGTTCAAATGGCTCTGAGCACTATGGGACTTAACATCTGTGGTCATCAGTCCCCTAGAACTTAGAACTACTTAGACCTAACTTAACCTAAAGACATCACACACATCCATGCCCGAGGCAGGATTCGAACCTGATACCATAGCAGTCCCGCGGTTCCGGACTGCAGCGTCTAGAACCGCACGGCCACCGCGGCAGGCCATACTAGAGGACGCAACCGGTTGGAAAGTGTGTTCAAAATAAACTATTTTCCTTTGTTAGAAATATGGTTAGGTTAGGTTGTTACTCTGAATGACAACAACAACAACAACAAAAACATGCTTTCCGTCAATATTCTCTCAAAATGCGTGTTATTTTTATGCAAATATGAGTTTAAAGATCATTAAATAACAAGACATCAGCTCTGCTTACGTATATTACACGAGTATGAACTGGCGTTACTATTGCCTTTCTGTACTTTTTCCCGCAAATGGGGTAGTTAGTAATTATCGAAACGTGTTTACAACTTTCAAGTAACAATGGAAAGCAGTTATGTGAAGCTTGATATTGGAAACCTTCCAAACTATCACGCATTTATGACTTACGCAGCGCCGGCCGGAGTGGCCGTGTGGTTCTACGCCCTTCAGTCTGGATCCGAGAGATCACTACGGTCGCAGGTTCGAATCCAGCCTCGGACATGGATGTGTGTGATGTCCTTAGGTTAGTTAGGTTTACGTAGTTCTACGTTCTAGGGTACTGATGACCACAGATGTTAAGTCCCATAGTGCTCAGAACCATTTGAACTTAAGCTGCACCGTTTGGCAACAAAGTCAGCCAACGTTCCTCAACACAATAATACAAAAACTGGGCGATTCATGTCCGCCGTTTGGCGTGGCCAAGTGGTTGGTGACTGGGAATGTGATATGAATGGACATGGGTTCTCACATGGGTGGATGAAAAAAAAATTTTTTTTCCTCTTCATGTATGCAACACGTTCTGAGACATTGTTATTCCTGTAAGTTAAGATTTTTCTGCAACACTCGTTATTACTTACATGTAAGAGCGCAGTTCCTTAGTAATGATTTCGTGATTTCTGTGTTTAAAATACGAAATACGAAATGGTCGGAGATGAAACTACTGTGAGTGAAACAACCGACAGTAACCTTTATATTTTTTTCTTGTCAGAAATAATTCACCATTTTTTCCAAATATCTAGCGATTTCCGAGTATGTGGTCAGACAGGAATCTAAGAGCACAACTTAAATTACTGGAAATATAACTTGCACAGTCACCTTCATAATATTGCTTGTCCCAAGTAAACTCCTGGAAATTGAAATAAGAACACCGTGAATTCATTGTCTCAGGAAGGGGAAACTTTATTGACACATTCCTGGGCTCAGATACATCACATGATCACACTGACAGAACCACAGGCACATAGACACAGGCAACAGAGCATGCACAATGTCGGCACTAGTACAGTGTATATCCACCTTTCGCAGCATTGCAGGCTGCTATTCTCCCATGGAGACGATCGTAGAGATGCTGGATGTAGTCCTGTGGAACGGCTTGCCATGCCATTTCCACCTGGCGCCTCAGTTGGACCAGCGTTCGTGCTGGACGTGCAGACCGCGTGAGACGACGCTCCATCCAGTCCCAAACATGCTCAATGGGGGACAGATCCGGAGATCTTGCTGGCCAGGGTAGTTGACTTACACCTTCTAGAGCACGTTGGGTGGCACGGAATACATGCGGACGTGCATTGTCCTGTTGGAACAGCAAGTTCCCTTGCCGGTCTAGAAATGGTAGAACGATGGGTTCGATGACGGTTTGGATGTACCGTGCACTATTCAGCGTCCCCTCGACGATCACCAGAGGTGTACGGCCAGTGTAGGAGATCGCTCCCCACACCATGATGCTGGGTGTTGGCCCTGTGTGCCTCGGTCGTATGCAGTCCTGATTGTGGCGCTCACTTGCACGGCGCCAAACACGCATACGACCATCATTGGCACCAAGGCAGAAGCGACTCTCATCGCTGAAGACGACACGTCTCCATTCGTCCCTCCATTCACGCCTGTCGCGACACCACTGGAGGCGGGCTGCACGATGTTGGGGCGTGAGTGGAAGACGGCCTAACGGAGTGCGGGACCGTAGCCCAGCTTCATGGAGACGGTTGCGAATGGTCGTCGCCGATACCCCAGGAGCAACAGTGTCCCTAATTTGCTGGGAAGTGGTTGTGCGGTCTCCTACGGCACTGCGTAGGATCCTACAGTCTTGGCGTGCATCCGTGCGTAGCTGCGGTCCGGTCCCAGGTCGACGGGCACGTGCACCTTCCGCCGACCACTGGCGACAACATCGATGTATTGTGGAAACCTCACGCCCCACGTGTTGAGCAATTCGGCGGTACGTCCACCCGGCCTCCCGCATGCCCACTATACGCCCTCGCTCAAAGTCCGTCAACTGCACATACGGTTCACGTCCACGCTGTCGCGGCATGCTACCAGTGTTAAAGACTGCGATGGACCTCGTATGCCACGGCAAACTGGCTGACACTGACGGCGGCGGTGCACAAATGCTGCGCAGCTAGCGCCATTCTACGGCCAACACCGCGGTTCCTGGTGTGTCCGCTGTGCCGTGCTTGTGATCATTGCTTGTACAGCCCTCTCGCAGTGTCCGGAGCAAGTATGGTGGGTCTGACAATGTGTTCTTTTTTCCATTTCCAGGAGTGTATTTATCTGCGATTGAATCCTCAACTGCAGTAGACACAGATGAAAGATCTCTGCCGTAATATTTTTAGACTGTAGCACCGTATACGAAAGGTTTTCATTCATGAGATGCATGTTATAAACTGCGACGAACTGCATGAGCTCTCCAAACTTCGTTTTCTTTTTTAATTTTGTTTTTAAGACCCAAGGGAAGTGGGCTACTTGATCATTTGGATCTCTAACACCGAGTTATAACCACATTCTGTTTATCTTCTTATTCTTTTAAACTCTCAGAATCAGTTTTTCGGGTGTTTTCATAGATGTATTAAGTCAATGTGGTACTACACACTATTCCTAACTCATTTTCTGAAACGTAAAATCCAAAACATGATGTCACTATGAATGAGAATAAGATGGCATATTGCGGCATTTACGACAATCTGCAGAATACAGTCAAATACGCTATCGTTATTATGCATGCATGGAAACATGCCTTCAGAGAAACTAAAAATATTTATTCATTTCAGCTGAGAATCATGGAAATGGATATACTGCGCCTGATACTGTTGAGGAGGAGGCAAGGGCGATGAAGGGGGGCACGTCAGCTCGATGAAATGCGGCGTCATGCGTTATGGCAAAGTAAACGCAATTTTCGGTACTTGAAGAATAGCGCCCCTGTGTCGTCTGTTGGCTGCTGTGTGTTCGTGGCGCTGTGAGCGCTGCAGTACGCATGCGCGTATCTGCAGGTGCTTGCTTTTGATTGGCTTGCGCAACACTAACCGACAACAGTGCTCTGGTTCTCTAGACACCAACGGTATCGCTACCGAAATGGATAGTGAATAACGCAGGGACTCCAATTCGAGTACTAGACAGTTCGGTGCTCTTGAGTACCGAAACGATTGGCACAATGGCGGAAAGATACAGAATAGACACCCACAACAATACATTATTCCTTTTAGCGTAAATAAGGCCGGGACCGAAGGTAAGTGGCTGCACGCCATTAACGCGACCCAGAAAGAAAAATAAAAACGTTTATTCACCTCTAGCGAGATGGTGATTGGCTGAAGCCATACTTGGCAACGCAGACGCGACACTGTGTGGAGAACCCCTTTTATAAAAGCGTTTTGAGACCTAAAATTAAGGCTCTCTCTCTCTCTCTCTCTCTCTCTTATCTCTCAGCAGACTGCACAAGTTTGTGGAAATAAGCGAAGGCGTTGAGAGTTTTCTTTCTGCGAAGTGAGGATGATACGCATCACGTCTCGTGGCGACAGATAGCAAAGCGGTAGTTAAATATTCCTGCTTGAATTTTTTTGCAGGCAAAGAAATTGTCCACGTCGCTCCAACCCATAGCGAGTGTGTAGTAGCCATTATTTCGACTAGGGAAAGATTAACGATCCACGGAATGCAGGAAAGTTGCGACTGAGTGCATTCAGTCAAGGCCAGAGCAGGGAATTCGCGTTTCAGGTCCAGCACGGAGACAAAGCCGTTGCAGATGTCGCTTGTGACGTACCACCGCGCATTAAACCACAGTAAATGTTGAGTCTAGATTTTGCTCACTCTAACTTGTGTACGCTTTGATCATTTAATATCAAAAGCTAAGATACTAACCTACCCTCACATTGAATACATGAGAGTTTTATCTTTGGTTCAAAAGTAAATTTATTCTCCACCAACTCAGTGCATTGGCCAGCTACGAAATCATTCAACCAGAAATCTATAACCACGACCAGAGGTTTTTAACAACCATCATGGTATAATATAATAAAATGATAATATAATAGGATAGGGAATGAATGATAATAAAATGTTGGAATGTGTGGCTTTTTTAAAAATGGGTGAATTAAAGAGATTAATTCTTTGGCATGAAGGACAAGCACAATAAGCTAGGCATTGCCTGTAACGGGAAAGGAATCATTTTAGTTTATATTTATATAAATAAATCGTCTTCATAGTATTTTATGCGTACCAATTATTAATATTATGTCCGATCGCCGTCTCCTTGACCGTGACAGTGTTGTTATATTCGGATCTTCGTAAATTTTCCGAAGTACACAGGTGGGCTTCCGTTCTTCTTATTGCATTACTACTTGAAATAATAATAACTCTCACAAATATTCTGTTAATAAAACACTACTATATTTCTGTTCGATGCACATAGAAAATACACACAATGGCGGTCTGCAATTACTCGCTAAAAAATGGCGGTTCTCACTCGTTCATTCACTGAGCGAAACCTTCCTTCCAACCACTCGTACAAAAACAAAAACTGCTCTGTCTTTTAACATCTGAAAGTCAAAAATACCTGACGGTAGGCACAGGCTCTACGCTGGGCTACTACCACCTCATCTTTTCTCTTTGCTTTTAAAGAGGATGAAAACATAAAAGTAAGAAATGCAAAAGGTATATCACAATGGACGACTGCTGATACTTCAACGGGTTAAGTACCTACATTCCCTCAATTTATTTGAACATTCGCGATGCCTCGAATTCATGAACATAACATGGTTGAATGCTATAATCTGAATCTCTTTTGTTACTCGTAGCGTATAGGACATTCCGACAAGGACTTCGAGAATACCTGCAATGTTTGGAAATAGCTCTTGAAAAATATTTAATGGTTAAGTGGGTTCTATTCTGAAGAATTTTGATACCTTGTATCGTTCTGATCAATATAGAAATTATTACGGTCTTACTGACATTACTTTTCGGACAAGCCTTGCAACTCACTTTACGATTACAAAACCCGAAGTACCATCCTCTTACTAGTACTACTACTGCTAATACTACAACTACTATCATTGTAATTATGTACTTCTACAAATCTCTCTGTAAATCGTAATTATTCTTGTCGAATGAAAGGTCTGCTTACCTACAACTGCAAGTGAAGGCGTTGAGTAATGCTTGTCATTTCAGTGTCACCAAGGGGCGATATTTGCTGCTACTTAGTAGCTTACCTGTAACAAAACAGAAAACTTATCATTTCATTTTGTAACAATAAATTATCGCAGTTATTTTACCACTGGAGACATTTGGCAAGATGTATAATGGATAAAAAAGACTTAATCACTCTTGGATCACCACCACCACAACCAACACCAACACCCACACCACCACCAACACCCACACCACCACCAACACCACCACCACCACCACCACCAACACCCACACCACCACCACCACCAACACGAATAAAAATGACAAATGACATTATTGAAAACGAATAGAAACAATGTCAGCCATCTCGTACTTACCAAACAAAAATGATCACATTCATGAATAATTCGGAATGTTCTTACAGCAGTATACGTACGACGTTGTGAAAACAAGGTATAGCCAGAAGTTGGACGCATGGGCGACGTTCAATAAGTAAAGCAACACTTTTTTTTCTCGGCCAATTTCGGTTGGAAAAATTTAGAATTTGTTGTGGGACATCGTGGAATATTTCCACTTCAGCCCCTATACTTTCATCGAGTACCGATAGGTGGCGGTGCTGTACGTAGTCTTCAAAACGGCGTCTGTAACGGAGTTGCGTTTCAAACAGAGAGCTGTTATTGGGTTTCTTTTGGCGCAAAATCGAAGCATAGCATATATTCATAGGCGCTTGCAGAATGTCTACGGAGACTGGAAGGTAACAAAAGTATGGTGAGTCGTCGGGCGAGGCGTCAGTCATCATCGTACGTAACAAGATCGCGCAAACCTATCCGGTCTGGAGAGCGCCGTCCGGCCGCACACAGCTGTCACTCTTGCAATGTTAGAACGTGTGGACACACTCATTCGTTGTTATCGATGGATCGCAACCGAACATCTCGCTCCACAACTGGACGCCTCTGTTGGTAGCGCTGATTCACTCGTCCAGCAGTTGGGGTACTCAAAGACGTGTGCTCGTTGGTTCCTCACTGCGTAACAGAAGTACGTAAAGGGTAACGAAGTACCTTCTCTTCGAGATTGCTTGCGCGTTATGAGGCGGGTGGTGAGAATTTTTTGTCGATCATCATCACAGGCAATGAAACATGGGTACATCACTTCCGGTCTGAAACAAAACGGCAATCCATGGAATGGAGACACACCATCTTGTAAGCATATTGTCATATCGCTGGCTTGGTTGCGGAGTATCTTTGCGTGAAGACGCGTCTGTCGAGCCGAGTGCGGCACACGGAACTGCTATGCTGTGTAGTGTGTAGCTTTGAATGTAAGAGGCATTGTGAGTATGGAAGTTGGAGTGTTGCTACAAGTGCTATTACAGTAAAGTGATAAAATAAGTAAATGATTCAGAGGAA
Organism: Schistocerca gregaria; assembly: GCF_023897955.1. Lineage (NCBI taxonomy): Eukaryota > Metazoa > Arthropoda > Insecta > Orthoptera > Acrididae > Schistocerca > Schistocerca gregaria. The sequence continues at coordinate 469,790,471 of NC_064926.1, forward strand.
AGTGCGTCAAGAAGTAATTTAAAAATGAGCAGTGCTGCTGATAACGTATTTGTGTATCCACTTGTTGCGTGTTGTACTGTACTGTATCAATCATCCGCGCCGTGTTCGGTCTCCCAGAATGAACTGATGAGAATCAGTAATTCTATTTACCAGAAAAGAGAGCATTTAAGTGCCAGTGTCTTGTAGCGAGCGTGAGGATGTGCGTTCGATCATAGCGTTCTGCATCATCAACAATCAACCGCGCCGCGACGGTTACGCGCACGCTCGTACAAGTGAGAACTGAGAACTGAAAAATTAACTTTACGGGCAGTGTTATAGCATTACTAGTGAAAAGGAATACTGGTATCAAAAGAAATCTGTGTATGCGTGGCGAGCGTAAGAACTTTCGTTCGATTACTCGGCTTTCGCATTATCAACAGTCAACAGCGCCGTGTTCGGTACGAGTACGCTAGTCCAAGTGATATTGAGGTCAGATAATCATCGAGACTGTCAATTGGGCTAAACACGAATTAGAGTGCAAACAGTGCAACCTGTGATTTCCGTATCACCTCAGAATATAGATGTTCATACCAGATGTTGAACAGTGTTGTGCTTAACGTTGTGTCGTTCCCCTTACTCGCTTGCATATTTCAGGCAATCCAGCAGCAGTGTGGAGCGGAACAATACGACCGCCGTGGGATTACCAGGTACGTGGTGTGGACAGGGCGCACGGTCTAGAAAAATCGAAACGACGACAAGTTTAAAGGCTCCCCCACCCCCACGGGCGTGTTACAACCTCTCCTCCGAAGAAAAAGCTTAAAGTGTCTTTCTCAGCCGGTAACGTGACGGCGACGATCTTCAGGGACTGAGAAGGGGATCTTTTGTTTGATGTCCTCCATAACGGTGTGACGATCAACACTGAAGTTTATTGTGCTATCTTCAGAAAATATAAGAAACGACTTCAGCGTGTTCGTCGCCACAAAAATGCTAGGCCTCTCATTTGTCTGCGCTCCCGAGAGCGGCTCACAAAACTTCATGGACCGTTCTTCCTATCCACCCTACAGCCCGGATCTCGCACCTTCCGTCTTCAATCTATTTAGCCCAATGAAGGATGCACTCCGCGGGAAGCAGTACGTGAATGACAGGCAGGTTACTGATGTAGCAAGATACTGACTCCGACGTCGATAAAAATAAATAAATAAAAGGCTCTGAGCACAATGGGACTTAACATCTGAGGTCACCAGTCTCCTACACTTAGATATACTTAAACCTAACTAACCTAAGGACATCACACCCATCCATGCCCGTAGCAACTACGCGGTTACGGACTGAACCACCTGGAACAGCTCGGCCACAACGGCCAGCGACGTCGATCAGTAAAGTGGTACAATGCGAGCATACACGCCCTCCCAGTAAGCTGGCGTAAAGCCGGTCCACTGATGAGAGATTATGTTGACAAGTCGGGTTTTGAGGCCAAGAGTGGGGAATAATATAACAAAATGTATAGGAATCCAGAATAAAACCAGTCTGGTTTAAGGAAAAAAATATATTGCATTATTTATTGAACTGATTAGTTGGAATGCTGGGCAAAGCAATGTAATCAAGAATAAATAAACTTGAATTGGCCTTCCATCTAACAAAAAATACATACAACAAAAAATTCCTTTCATGGGGATCCAAAATTACACATTACAAGATTAAGCCAGAAGCACTGAATGCAGCAGAAACACTAAACATGAATTTCAAAGGCCAAATGGAAAAAAAAACTTGAGCTAAATGAAAGAAAAATCACAGGACCAAACTTCCAAGACAATAAGATTATATACGTCCAAAATGAAACTCTCTACAAGAAAATTGCAGAACTTTTAGATACTATGCGAAAAGGAGTATAAATTTTTATGGTCATCCAAACGGATTAACCAAACAAATCTTCGACTTTTTTCGTAACCGCAAAACTAAACCCAACTGGTTTAAAGAAACTGAGAAAGACTTAGTAGAATTAAAGATTTCAGAAAAATCACTTATCGATCGTAGCTAAATTAATTACTAAAGATGAAAACATAAGGTTCCAAGACAAGTCTACAAAAAAGTCCAAACCGTTCATCTCGGAAGAAGAGAAGAAAATAAGATCAGAACGAATGAAGAAATACTGAGCCCTAAGAAAAGAACAACGCACAAAGAAATGATTGATCCAGCTTACACAAAGAGGGTGAAACGAAAGAAAAAGAACAACGTCCCTCCTAATTTACGTGCCTGTATATGGAAGACAGGCTCAAAGGGACAAGCACTAGGCACGAAATTTTGCTGTCCCCAATCGAATACCGATTTGGTACGATTGTAATTTATCGTCCATTTCCTAAATTTGCTTTAAAGTAGGAATTTCCTTACCTCATACCAAATAGTACAATACTATTCGTAGCTCGACTTGACATATGTACAGATGGTTTGACAACAAGAAAATGATCAAATTCATTTTGTTCATAAAATACTATCAGCTAGACACAGGAGCTTATACACGAAAATCGCTCATTAATTCGTTTGCCCTGAACTTCAGACGCAATGCAGTGATCGCATACAGTTCTCGTTTCATATAAACTCATTTGGACCCCACCCAACTTCTAGTGTATCTGTCAGGCATATTTACACAGGTTTACTTGAACGTATGTGATGCGCACACGCCACCTGTTACCATAGTTTCGGCTCATGAGAATCCGTTGACGGCAGAGGGCTTGTCACATGTATTAGACACTCTAAGTAACAGTGGCGGAGTCTGTTGCTAAGAATTTTAGCTCTTCCATCAATTTTATAAAAGCACCTTCTGCTTTTCCTCAGTAGTAGAAACTGAAACGTTCCTCCTCTTCTTTTTAAAGACAGATATTTAAATTAAGAATTTTCTCAGTAAGTCACAATATTAAGAGATTATTAATACGAAGAAATTTGGCTGAACTCTAATACACAGTCGAGAAAGAAAAAGCTGGAATGAATGTGAGTACAAATGTGTCTCTTTTTAGAAAAATGCTGTTAAAATGATTATAAGACAACATGCATTTATGAAGTCATTCGTCGTCGAATTAAATTGTGGGGTTGACGACATCAGACTACTGAGGTGACTGACAACGTCATTGTTCGGTGACAGATGATCAACTAGTTTGACAAAATTCTTACGTGAAAATGTGTAAGCCATCGGCAAATAAATCTCAGCGTGCTTCTACTTTGTAATACTGAGTAAATAACGAAGGAACACATGAAATGCCCGGTCGTTGTCCCAACAAACAATCTGCGCTCCATCTTTTCTGAAAAAAATACAGAAATACATATAAATTGTATTTATTACACAGTAAACCATGAAGGTTCAGTGTTTTGAACTAATCTGCATTAAGATTAAAATGTACTATTTTCGGCCAGATAACAGGATGATACACTTACATGTTCAGAGCTTGAGGTCAGACAAGAAAAAGGCGCAAATATGCGGAAGGAAGAAACTTTAATTTGTCAAAAAAATTGATAGTATGGCATATAGACAAAGTGCGGCTCGTTAATTACAGTCCCCAGCCACGATACACCAAAATTTTTAAAACGATTTGACAGTTAAGGAGATTTCATGAGAGAGAAAAGGAAAAAATTACAACTTATCGAGAAAATCTATAGTCACATAAAAAGATTTCTTTTCCAAATTATAGCTCTTGATGTGTGTATTCCACAGACACAAACACGTAATACTTGAAAATCTTATTTGCCATAAAATGGACTCTGATACATAGAGTTCAACGAATTCGTTAATAGTGCTGTTTGCTTTACGATGCGTCACGCTGAGAAAGAACAGACCCTTTGAAAAGCAAAGGACACTACTAATTTCGCTGCAGTTCGCAGCCGACGTTTAGCATAGATATTTGTAAATCCCGGTGTGCCTCGTTCGATTCCTGGCAGGAACAGAGATTTTCTTTGCTCAAGAACTAGGTCCGTGTGCTGTCGTAGTCATTTAATCTCATCTGCACTGACACTCCTAACTAGCGTCATGTAGAAAGACGCGCACCACATAAACAAATAACCCCAGAAGGGGTCATGCGGCCAATAATGCTATACGGTCATTTCCTTATTGACTGCATTATGAAATGTCATTACGCAGATAACAGCAGAATTCAGTTTTGAATTTTTCCCATGGTGACCCGAAGACAAAGGTGAACATTCTGCGCTCACGGCTCTTAGACACGCACTGTTCTGGACACCTGCGCAGGTACATCAACTTAGAAGCGCCTTCTGAGTTCTACTATGGTGCTTTTAGTGTCTCCGCATACCGCAGCACGCGATATAGCTTTCTAGACGAAAAGTGTAACCGTTTCATAGAGAAGAGCGGCCAATGTGACGATCTGGCATTAGGTCGATTTGATAGCAAATGAAGAAAACGGGCCGATTTTACAGGTTTTTACTACATATGAACACTTTTCACATTCTCCCGTGCAACGTGGCTACTAGACCTCTCTTCATGCAAAATCTTAAGTTCCTAGCTCATGTCCAAGGTACCTAAGCCGGCTACAAAGTAAATAATCGATAACTAAAACTTGATTTGTACTTCTACTTACTGGCTATCACATCAACTTAGAAGCTTCTTCTGCGTTCTACTATGGTGCTTTTATTGTCTCCGCATACCGCAGCACGTGTTATAGCTTTGCAGACGAAAAGTGTAACCGTTTCATAGAGAAGAGCGGCCGATGTGACGATTTGGGATTAAGTCGATTCGATAACAAATGAAGAAAACGGGCGGATATTACAGGTTTTTACTACATATAAACACTTTTCACATTCTCCTGCGCAACGTGGATAATAGACCTCTCTTCAGGCAAAATCGTAAAGTACTAGCTCATGTCCAAGGCACCAAAGCCGGCTAAAAAGTCGATAATCGATAACTAAAACTTGAATTGTACTGCTTCTTACTGCGAATTACATCAACTTAGAAACTTCTTCTGTGTTCTACTATGGTGCTTTTAGTGTCTCCGCATACCGCAGTACGCAACATAGCTTTACAGACGAAACATGTAACCGTTTCATCGAGAAGAGCGGCCAATGTGACGATCTGGTATTAAGTGTGAGATGATCCACATGAGTTCCAAAAGAAATCCGCTGGAATTCCATTACTCGATAAATAGTACAATTCTCAAAGCTGTCAATTCAACTAAGTACCTGGGTGTTAAAATTACGAGCAACTTCCGTTGGAAGGACCACATAGATAATAATGTCGGGAAGGCGAGCCAAAGGTTGTGTTTCATTGGCAGGACACTTAGAAGATGCAACAAGTCCACTAAAGAGACGGCTTACACTACACTCGTTCGTCCTCTGTTAGAATATTCATGCGCGGTGTGGGATCCGTACCAGGTGGGATTGACGGAGGACATCGGAAGGGTTTAAAAAAAGGGCAGCTCGTTTTGTATTATCACGTTATAGGGGAGAGAGTGTGGCAGATATGATACACGATTTGGGATGGAAGTCATTACAGCATAGACGTTTTTCGTCGCGGCGAGACCTTTTTACGAAATCTCAGTCAACAACTTTCTCTTCCGAATGCGAAAATATTTTGTTGAGGCCAACCTACATAGGTAGGAATGATCATCAAAATAAAATAAGAGAAATCAGAGCTCGAACAGAAAGGTTTAGGTGTTCGTTTTCCCGCTCGCTGTTCGAGAGTGGAATAGTAGATAGTATGATTGTGGTTCGATGAACCCTCTGCCAAGCACTTAAATGTGAATTGCAGAGTAGTCATGTAGATGTAGATGTACAAGGAAACGAGTTTCGTTTATTGTGTAGTCGATTATTTATTCGCATTCAACTGCACCGTCTCCCTGGAAACCTTTCGTCTGCTATCTTCTCTACTTATGTTGTTATATGTGAGTTGCGTGGGCTATGGAGTGGCCCGAAGAGAATGTTATCTTACTGACAGAAGAATATAGATATCATACGTGCTTCTACGGTACGTACAAGAGATCCACAGCACATGCCAAATGAAAAGAAACATGACTGATAAAAAATTGCCAAAGCACTCAAAGGCACATAGGAGACGTGATAATGACAATAAATTTATTAGATTATTTCATCAGGCGGCCACGGGATGGATAAGCATAAGCTTTCTAGCTGTTGTTATTAAAATTGGAAGCACATTATATTTCTGTGAAAGTGAACAAACGCCAATTTCTATCACGCCGACTAAAATAAAAATCTATGAAAGAACTTATCATTCTCGTTCCTTACGCTCATGGTATCTTTCATTACATGCTGATGTACCACCGTTATGTCAGATTTTATACTAAAAATAGAAAATGACTTAACCAGGATCACGGTATCTGCTCTCTAACAAAACATATAACAGGTTTTATCAAGTAGCCAACGTGCCAGATGGTACGTAAATTTCACATTTCATTAATCGTACTTTATTGACATTATCTTCCTTCCCCGCAATTCAGTAAGCTCTTTGAAAAGTTTCACAAATGTCGTTGTAGACATCGGAAGCTATCTGATACATAGCAGCTATTGAAACGTGAAACGATCTCTAATGTAAATATCTCCAGTTGCTAATAATCAGAGTGCAAATGATACCCTTTCTTCCGATTTTGTTGCTCGTCGGTAATTAGTGTTTTTCTTTTTAAATTTCCTCTTCATTTGTAGTAATAAGCTAGCAAGAAATGTCAACAGACATGTGTGGAAAGTTTTGCATTCATTTTAAGGAAAGCTGGAGGCCCAATACAGTGCTAAGTGCATTACCGCCACGCATTTCAATTTTATGTGCAAACAGACTTACCTGACTTCCCCCCTTCGTACGCCAACTTTCTGTTCTCCTTCACAACTATAATGTGCTGTACAGAATAAGTTAAGCAAATTTACCGCAACGATGTTAACACCAAAAAACAATACGCAGCTTATGCTTCGATATACGAGCTTCGCGTTGTCCTCCGCTCGCTCCAGTTTACATGCTTATTCGCAGGTTCGAGGCAATGATGGTACGTAGAGGCGCATAGCATGTGTATATTTGCTAATTTTCGTTCACTTGTGTGCGGTTCGATATAAAGGAGGAGGAGGGGCGGGGGGTTAAGAATACTGGAGTGTACGCTATCACTACCTCTGTACCTGGATGATAGGTGTAGAAACGCGGGCGCAGCTACCCCGACCAGGATTTCAGGAACGTGAGCAGAAACCTTTAAGGACAATGACTATCATTACACTGGGCTCTTTTGCGAGGAATATGTAAAAACATAGTCATGGCAATAAAGTATTCACAGGCTGTTGTTCCCGCTCAATAACTGTTTACTACAACTAAACATCACAACTAAAGAGGTAATTTGGTACACTGACAGTATAGGGTTTCCTCCCTAATCTGTACAAGAAACAGGAGTAAGTAAATTAGCCTCCTGCAAAAAAGTAATTAAATATTCTTTATGGGCTGGCGTCACACAGTGCGGGAAAAGTATTCATACATACAAACTTGATCACAATGTGCAGAAATATAATGATAATGTTCTTACTTTGGAGGCATTCGAATTCTATGTGCCACTTCTATTAACCTCTTTGGCCTGGATTGAACCTGTTTTGGTTGTCTATAAAGTAATACTTTGCCATTCATGGCGTAGACATTGTTTCAGATCAGTCTCACCTCGTATTTCACGTTTTACGACCATTCTTTCAAGCGTGCTTCAAAGATGTTCAAGCAGATTGAAGTCAGCGCTATGCGCTGGGAACGAGAGAACATGGGAGTATAAGACGACAACAATGGGCGAATAGTTTCCAGTATATGCTTAGATTCATAGTCTTGTCGAATGTAGTAATCTGTGCCAGAACTCAAGCTAGCAAGACTCTCTCTCTCTTTTCTTTTCTTTTTTTGCAGATTTTCCTTTAGGAAATTTAAATACTGGCATCTCTTCATGTTACCTTAAACATAAACAAGTCGCCACACACAAGATGTAGCCATAAATTCTTGAATCATAATTCTTCCACCACCTTGCTTACCTGTGGGTGGATGTGTTTGGGATCCAGTTCAGTATGTGGTCGTCTACACACCAGGAGTCTGCCATCATTTATTACCATGTGCTTGTATATGATGGCAGATTTTTGGTGTGGAGATTCCTAGATACTAAGTTGGATCCCACACACATTCAATGCACAGTGAAGCACGGTGGTCGAGGATTTATGGTATGGGGATGTACGGCTACATCTGGTGTTGGGTAACTTGTTTTTGTTGAAGAAATACCCTAAAAGCAAATCTGCAAAAAGAAAAAAAAGTCTTGCTACCGTGAGTTCTGGTACGGATTACTACACACAACAACACAATGAACCTAAGCATATACCGAAAATTATTCGTCCGTAATTGTCGTGTTATACTCCCCATGTTCTCTCGTTTCCAGCACATAGCGCAGACCTCAGTCCGCTTGAGTATCTTTAGAGTATGCTTGAAGAGATGATCATAAAACATGTAATACGAACGAAGACTGCTCTGAAACAATTTCTCCAACAAAAATCGCAAAATATTACCTTGGAGACTACAAAAAGACTGGTAAGAGGGTAACGAGATTTTTACATAGAAGAGGACTGAGAACAATGTACTAACAGTCATTATACGTATTTGTGTATATTGTAATTTTCTTTGTATCTATGAACACTTTTTCACTACTGTGTGAGGTATGGTGGTAATTTTTTTTTTTCACTTTCTTCAGAAGGCTAACTTCCCTATATGTACAGATTAGGAAGAAAACCCCACGCTGTTAGTTTAACAGACAATATTCCTGGTTATGATGTTTAGTTCAAATAAAAGAAGTTATTCTCGATGAACAGCGGTGTACAAATTCTTTCGTCCATGGCTGTATCTGTGCTCACCATGTTCTCCGCCACAAGACGTTGGGTACAAGAACATGAAGTAATATTTCAGACCTAGTGTAGCGACACAAACAGGGAATGGTGCAAGACAAAGGGCCGGGGAGGTGTCTGGCGGGACTGAGTCCTAAATATTTAGCGATACTCGGCGCGTTACGACGCAGCTACGGCTGTTGCCTGGGGCAGGGAGCTGGGAGCCGGTCCATTAGCCCGATGAGAGACAGCTGCCCGCCTCCCAGGCACGCCCCACGGTCTAATGCGCCCCAGTAGCTGCACCAACAGGGACGGATCAGCAGGTGCTGCCGCACAATACGGCGGCGGGGAGTACAGCACCACCAGTCCAACAACAACAGTATACGGCACCCAGCCAGGAGCACACTGCAGTACACTGCACCGGCACCAGTCTAAAACTTGTTTATACTCAGTATACACCACAATAACGGTACTCACATAAGAAGGTGGACGTTGGAGCGACGCACAGTGGCCAGCTGGCAAAATACGACGGGACTACATGCATCAACGGCAATACGGCAGTTGTCAACCGCCTGTGTGGAGCGCCCTACCACACGAACTCCTTATCAAACTTGTGGCTAGAATAGGAGCACACTGCAGAACATGCGTTGCCGTCTGTGTCGTTAGGAGACTCTACTTTTCCTGCATTGTCCGAGGCCCTTGAACATTGTTGTTGTTGTTGTCTTCAGTCCTGAGACTGGTTTGATGCAGCTCTCCATGCTACTCTATCCTGTGCAAGCTGCTTCATCTCCCAGTACCTACTGCAACCTACATCCTTCTGAATCTGCTTAGTGTATTCATCTCTTGGTCTCCCTCTACGATTTTTACCCTCCACGCAGCCCTCCAATGCTAAATTTGTGATCCCTTGATGCCTCAAAACATGTCCTACCAACCGATCCCTTCTTCTAGTCAAGTTGTGCCACAAACTTCTCTTCTCCCCAATCCTATTCAATACCTCCTCATTAGTTATGTGATCTACCCATCTAATCTTCAGCATTCTTCTGTAGCACCACATTTCGAAAGCTTCTATTCTCTTCTTGTCCAAACTAGTTATCGTCCATGTTTCACTTCCATACATGGCTACACTCCAAACAAATACTTTCAGAAACGACTTCCTGATACATAAATCTATATTCGATGTTAACAAATTTCTCTTCTTCAGAAACGCTTTCCTTGCCATTGCCAGTCTACATTTTATATCCTCTCTATTTCGACCATCATCAGTTATTTTACTTCCTAAATAGCAAAACTCCTTTACTACTTTAAGTGTCTCATTTCCTAATGTAATTCCCTCAGCATCACCCGATTTAATTTGACTACATTCCATTATCTTCGTTTTGCTTTTGTTGATGTTCATCTTATATCCTCCTTTCAAGACACTGTCCATTCCGTTCAACTGCTCTTCCAAGTCCTTTGCCGTCTCTGACAGAATTACAATGTCATCGGCGAACCTCAAAGTTTTTATTTCTTCTCCATGAATTTTAATACCTACTCTGAATTTTTCTTTTGTTTCCTTTACTGCTTGCTCAATATACAGATTGAATAACATCGGGGAGAGGCTACAATCCTGTCTCACTCCTTTCCCAACCACTGCTTTCCTTTCATGCCCCTCGACTCTTATGACTGCCATCTGGTTTCTGTACAAATTGTAAATAGCCTTTCGCTCCCTGTATTTTACCCCTGCCACCTTCATAATTTGAAAGAGAGTATTCCAGTCAACATTGTCAAAAGCTTTCTCTAAGTCTACAAATAGTAGAAACGTAGGTTTGCCTTTTCTTAATCTTTCTTCTAAGATAAGTCGTAAGGTCAGTATTGCCTCACGTGTTCCAACATTTCGACGGAATCCAAACTGATTCTCCCCGAGGTCCGCATCTACCAGTTTTTCCATTCGTCTGTAAAGAATTCGCGTTAGTATTTTGCAGCTGTGACTTATTAAACTGATAGTTCGGTAATTTTCACATCTGTCAGCACCTGCTTTCTTAGGGATTGGAATTATTATATTCTTCTTGAAGTCTGAGGGTATTTCACCTGTCTCATACATCTTGCTCACCAGCTGGTAGAGTTTTGTCATGACTGGCTCTCCCAAGGCCGTCAGTAGTTCTAATGGAATGTTGTCTACTCCGGGGGCCTTGTTTCGACTCAGGTCTTTCAGTGCTCTGTCAAACTCTTCACGCAGTATCTTACCTCCCATTCCGTCTTCATCTACATCCTCTTCCATTTCCATAATATTGTCCTCAAGTACATCGCCCTTGTATAAACCTTCCATATACTCCTTCCACCTTTCTGCCTTCCCTTCTTTGCTTAGAACTGGATTGCCATCTGAGCTCTTGATATTCATACAAGTGGTTCTCTTATCTCCAAAGGTCTCTTTAATTTTCCTGTAGGCAGTATCTATCTTACCCCTAGTGAGATAAGCTTCTACATCCTTACATTTGTCCTCTAGTCATCCCTGCGTAGCCATTTTGCACTTCCTGTCGATCTCATTTTTGAGATGTTTGTATTCCTTTTTGCCTGCTTCATTTACTGCATTTTTATATTTTCTCCTTTCATCAATTAAATTCAATATTTCTTCTGTTACCCAAGGATTTCTAGCAACCCTCGTCTTTTTACCTACTTTATCCTCTGCTGCCTTCACTACTTCATCCCTCAGAGCTACCCATTCTTCTTCAACTGTGTTTCTTTCCCCCATTGCTGCCAATTGTTCCCTTATGCTCTCCTTGAAACTCTGTACAACCTCTGGTTCTTTCAGCTTATCCAGATCCCATGTCCTTAAATTCCCACCTTTTTGCAGTTTCTTCAGTTTTAACCTACAGGTCATAACCAATAGATTGTGGTCAGAGTCCACATCTGCCACTGGAAATGTCCTACAATTTAAAACCTGATTCCTAAATCTCTGTCTTACCATTATATAATCTATCTGATACCTTTTAGTATCTCCAGGATTTTTCCATGTATACAACCTTATTTTATGATTCTTGAACCAAGTGTTAGCTACGATTAAGTTATGCTCTGTGCAAAATTCTACCAGACGGCTTCCTCTTTCATTTCTTAGCCACAATCCATAATCACCTACTATGTTTCCTTCTCTCCCTTGTCCTACTGACGAATTCCAGTCACCCGTGACTATTAAATTTTCGTCTCCCTTCACTACCTGAATAATTTCTTTTATCTCATCATACATTTCATCAATTTCTTCATCATCTGCAGAGCTAGTTGGCATATAAACTTGTACTACTGTCGTAGGCATGGGCTTTGTGTCTATCTTGGCCACAATAATGCGTTCACTATGCTGTTTGTAGTAGCTTACCCGCATTCCTATTTTCCTATTCATTATTAAACCTACTCCTGCATTACCCCTATTTGATTTTGTATTTATAACCCTGTATTCACCTGACCAAAAGTCTTGTTCCTCCTGCCACCGAACTTCACTAATTCCCACTATATCTAACTTTAACCTATCCATTTCCCTTTTTAAATTTTCTAACCTACCTGCCCGATTAAGGGATCTGACATTCCACGCTCCGATCCGTAGAATGCCAATTTTCTTTCTCCTGATAACGACGTACTCCTGAGTAGTCCCCGCCCGGAGATCCGAATGGGGGCCTATTTTACCTCTGGAATATTTTACCCAAGAGGACGTCATCATCATTTAATCATACAGTAAAGCTTCATGTCCTCGGGATAAATTACGGCTGTAGTTTCCCCTTGCTTTCAGCTGTCCGCAGTACCAGCACAGCTACGCCGTTTTGGTTAATGTTGCAAGGCCAGGTCAGTCAATCATCCAGACTGTTGCCCCTGCAACTACTGAAAAGGCTGCTGCCCCTCTTCAGGAACCACTCGTGTGTCTGGCCTCTCAACAGATACCCCTCCGTTGTGGTTGCACCTACGGTACGGCCATCTGTATCGCTGAGGCACGCAAGCCTCCCCACCAACGGCAAGGTCCATGGTTCATGGGGGTTGAACATATGCTCCACGATCGGCTAACAAACTATTTAATTGCAAAAACCTTACAGGACCAATACCAATCGTGTTTCCGTAAACATCACAGCACAAAATCGGCTTAATAAAGGTAAAGGTTGGCATGGGTGCCCAAGAGGCAACTATCATGTTCTCAGACCCAAAAAAGGCCTACGACACCGTAGACCATGACATTTTATTTGTAAAGTCTAACAGCGTAAATTTCTCAAGTGCAGTGTAACGGTTTCACTCATAGCTAACGTCTCGCTAAGAATGCGTTATGTTTGGCATCATAGAATCACAATGGAGGCAGGCAGTATCGGGCGTCCCCCAGGGTTCGGTATTAGGTCCTACACTCTTTTCGTTATATGTAAATTATGTCACATATTGTCTGAGAATTAGCTTCATAGACTACAAATTGTTGAGAACTACAGTGAACGGTTGTACATGACAAGATCAGGATGGCAAAAGACAAAAGCGAAGAAGCAGGCATGTCGTTCCTGTCCCCGAAACAACTGAAGGCCGTACCTTCGTTTATTTGTATATATAATGTAAATGTTAAAATATGGATTCCTTGGTGCAGAATTGTTACACAAAATTTTATACAAAAAATAGTTTTAGGCAGGGGTATTACAGTCTGTTGTAGCTGCGATCAGTCATTGAGTGAAATATATGTGATGTATTTGAGTTCGGCCCTTAGTTAATATGCACCACCACCACCAGGCATAAAATATTTTTAAAGTGTTTTTGGTGGTCATTCCTGTAGGTCAGAGAAAAGGAGGCGATCGGACTTCATATAGTGATGTTTGTTCATTCTGCATTTAGTTTCTAGTGCAACAGAGCACCTTATGAGCGTGCCAAACTGCTTACTGTTACGAAGCTAAGACTATTTCGAACTGAAAAATAACGTTGATGCCATAATATATAAGTTTCTGAAGTAGACATTTGTGGAAAGTAGCAACATCTACACTGTTAAAGTTATGCGAAAAAAACCGAATAATTTTTAAGGTTCCGTGCCTCAAACTATAAAAACAGAATCCTTATTGGATCGCTTTGTTTTCAGTCTATTTATCTATGTGTCTATCTATCTATCTACCTGTCCATCAAGAACTCTTCTTTTCAGGAATGGGTACATATATCAAGTTCAAATTTTTGTCGCTTATGAAGGTCTATGTTCCCTCGGCAGCTCAAAAATTTTAAGCTTCAAATTCACTTCAATTAAAAGATACGACCATTTATTTTAAATATTTTAACACTCGCAAGCTCACTCATCAAAAGCTGTAGGCTACTTGCCGTTGGCCTAGAATCATTAAATGCGGCAAGAAGCAAGGTTTCAACGTATAAGTAAAGGGAAACATCTGAAAATTATATCACATAAACAGTTTTTGCATTTGGAGATTCATCGTCCGTCAGAAGAGTAACAGTCTAACATTCCTTTACCCAGCCAAAAAATGTGAGTCGTCATGTTTTAGCAAGTAATTAAAAAAATGTTTTACTGAATTTTCTCTCTCTACATATGGAAACTGAAGTCCACGGCTGGCTTGTTCTTGTATGTCTGGGCAAGTCCCAGGAACGTCTGTAGAGATTTTGACATGGTCTTGGAATTTCCGAGGCCAGTATCTTGCTAGAACCGATATCGATAACAGGCCAAAATCGTTGAGATTCTTGACACCCAGGACGAATGAACTATACATAAAGTTTGTATGGAACTCCTACTCACACTTTTTCGACTTTTTGCTGCTTAGTTCTGCGTTTTCAGTATATCATTTGGACAAGCTATAAAATCTTTATGAATGCCACCATTTTTATGTGATCTGAGGCTTTCCCAGAGAATGTGCTGTATCCATCAGCATCACCTGATGATGGCGGAACGGTTATCCGCCGAAATGTCGTGGAACTGCGACGATCGGATCCAACTGGACACCCGAGAATCTTGGATACGACACCATTTTTATTTTAAATTCAGTATTTTAATTTTATTTTGTCCCCGAATTATACATTGGCCATTAATATAAACTTTTCACTATAACTCTAAGCTCATTGCTGAAAAGTTGAGATTAAAGGATTAGGGTCACAGAACAGTAACGTGAGTGCTTCAGATAAAGCGAAACCCCGCGGCCCCAGTACATGGCAAGTAAACCGCTCCCCTAGAAGGGCAGCGGTGGTTGCGCAGAGCAGGTGATTTCCGTGGGCGGCCGGATATGGCCGTGGCAGGACCACGCCGCCCTCTCGCCCCGCATCCCCATACAGCCCTGCCCTCGGATATTGAAAGGCGTTCCTGAGGTCGCCACCGCAATCCAGTTCCACACTTCTGACAGTCGTCCGCATCCCCTTACACGCCAAGCCTGTGGCTTTTTTTACGTTTTCTTCCCCAACCGTCGACTGAACTGCTGCCCCTGGAATATTTAACAGGGTTTAAATCCATGTATCCTCCATTGAATTGTCTGATGCTACAAGGGAGAGTACTGGCGTTCATATGTCTCTTTGTTTTTCGACGCGCTCTTCCACGGTCCCAGTTTCGCAACTAATATAGGAGTTAAGCCTTATTTTCCGACTTCATCCACTTTTATACTGACCAAACTTGTTTCACTTTCTTTAAAAACATTTACTGCTACAAGAAGCGTTTAATAACTATTTGATTGCATTCTTTTATCTCGGCCATTTTCGTTTAAAAATACTTAATTCGCTGTGGGAGATTGTCGAATATTTCCGCTTCATCCCTGTAGGTCCATGAAGCTCCGATAGATGTCAGCGCTGTACGTACCCTTCAAAATGGCGTCTGGAACGGAGGTACGTTCCAAGCAGAGAACTGTCATTGAGTATCTTTTGGTGGACAACGAGAGCATCACAGATATTCATATGCGCTTGCACAATATCTACGGAGTCCTGTCCGTGAACAAAAGCACGTTGAGTTGTTGGGCGAGGAGTCTGACATCATCACAAGGTCAAGCAAACATGTTCTTCCTCATCCACTCTGCAGCTCGAATCTACCATCTGTTTGGCGCAGTAAGAATGCACTCCACGGGAAGCAGTGTGTTGATGATGGAGAGGTTATTTATGCCCCAGATCTTTGCTCCGACGTCGACCAGAAGAGTGGTACAATGCGGGCTTGCAGGCCCTCCGTGGAAGGAGGCGTAAGGCCGTCGCATTGAACGGAGATTATATTGAAAAATAGTGGTTTGTAGCCAAAAGAGCAGGGAATAATATGGAATATTGTTATCCTGAATAAAACCAACCTGCCGTCAGAAAAAAAGTGTTGCATTACTTAATGAACGCCCATTGTACATTTGAAAGCCT
The DNA here is from genome assembly GCF_023897955.1 of Schistocerca gregaria. Taxonomy (NCBI): domain Eukaryota; kingdom Metazoa; phylum Arthropoda; class Insecta; order Orthoptera; family Acrididae; genus Schistocerca; species Schistocerca gregaria. Next base: position 469,806,566 of record NC_064926.1, read on the forward strand.
ACCATCATCTTGAAACATGTAACTACATTTTCAGTTACAATTCTGAAACCCTTTTACACCGATTTTCAGGCATGATCTCCTGAGAACGATATGACTCGGAAACTCTCACGACAACGATAGCGCTTTCGCAAGTGCAATGGGAGATTTATTTAGAAGTTTCCGAAAGAAACAGATTGATAAGTTCTGTGCAGAACTACTATTGCACTAAGGGTGTAGCGGTCTTCTAAAAGTCAAAAAATCGATTTTCGCTTAAAATGTTCTCTGGGAACTTTTGTAGTGTTCACCCCAAGTACGCCAGAAAATTCTTCATCGAGTTACAAGGCGATTTGTGAACAAGTGCCACCGTCCCTCGCTTGCTTTGGTAGCGGGGCGAACCTCCAGATGTGACCTTGGCACTCACTTGCCAACATAACCGTGACTACTTGCTCAGGCACCTGAGATGATAGTCAAGTTGAACATCTCTGCCTTTCCAATTAAATTTGTGGTAAGGTCTTATGGGACCAAACTGTTGAGGTCATCGGTCCCTAGGCTTACACACTACTTAATCTAACATAAACTAACTTACACTAAGGACCACCCACCCACCCACCCACCCACCCACCCACCCACCCACACACACACACACACACACACACACACACACACACACACACACACACACACACACACACATGCCCGAGGGAGGACTCTAACCTCCAACGAGGGAAGTCGCACGGGCAGTAACAAGGCGCCCTAGACCGTGCCGCTATCCCGCACGCCTCCTTTCCGCTTAAGCTATCAGCAGTGACAAAACATTATCAATAACAGACACCAGCCACCGTTATACAACTCACATTTACTCATCACAGTTACAGTTAGTAGATTAATTAACAGGAAAAGGATACAGAAAAAGGCACAGACATCAGTGAAAATATCGAGGCTATAATGATGCACTTCCTTCCGAGAGGCAAGTTACCTCTGCAAATGAGTATCGAGCGGTACTGAAGAACAAAACTGATCTGTAATAGCAGAAATGTGTATGAAGTGGATCTGACCGAGCCGTCTCGTTATTTTTGTACTGTTCTAGTAAAGACTCACTGAATAATCATGGATTATTCAGAGAAACGCCAGGCCGGCTGGTACTACGGGAGAAGTAGTCCCAGCTGGGAATATTTGGGAAGTGAAATGCAAACATACTTCCTGACGATAAAAATGAAGCACCTAGAAGAGGAAACGAAGCAAAAAATCACAGGTTGAGCAGATATATGATTTTACATCAATGATTACAAAAAAAAGTCAGATTAACAGAGCCCATTTGACAGTATGAAGTTGCACCCCCTCTGGTGTGGATGCCGGCACTCATTCGGTTGGAAAGGCTGTGACAAATCCGTTGTGTTCTCCCATGAGGTAACCTGACCCACAACTATAGTAATTGCTACTTGATGTCCCGGATGCCTCACTGGAACGGAGATGAGATCCGAGTTCGTCATACAAATGATTTGTTGGGGTCAGGTCTTGGGATTTTTCTGACCAATCCACTACCTCAAAATCACGCAGATAATTCATAGAGAAAAGTGGGTGAAGGTTATCACGCTGGAAACTGGCACCACAATACTGTGGAACGAAAGGTGAGAGGTAACACATGAAGACACATCATTGTGCTGTCGAAATGCCCTCAATCACAACCAGCCAAATCCTGAAGTCATTCGTGATGGCTCTGCACACCATAACACCAGAAAAAACACCGCTTTATCTCTCCTAAACATTGGGAGAATGGGACCTCTCGCCGAGAATAGTCATCTAGGCTAGTGCAGAATAGTGAATCATCGCTGAACACAAGACGACAGCATTCATCAGCAGTCACTTCTTGGTCACGGCACCATCCCCAACGCAGCCGTTTGTGTCGTGGTTTTATCAGCAGCCAATACATACGACGATAATTTCCTAGTCTGACAACTGCTTGTCTCCGACCAATGGTGCGGGATGTCGCAGGAGGTTACAGGGAGTCCTTTACTTGTTGTCGGATGGCAGTCGCAGATGTGAGGGATTTGTGATGTGCCTGGTACACAATACGGCAATCCTCCATTGTGATGATCAGCTGTGGTCTACCGGAACCTTGCCATAGAGTATGCCTGCCCTCACGTTCCCAATTCCTATGCAGTCCAACACTGCCCTGAGATACCGGAATGCCCAACTAACATGGATGTTTCACGATTCGACCAGCCGAACAAAGAGACCCATAACGAGGTCGCTGTCTCACTCTATCGGATGCTGATTAGGCTGTCTGACAAAAGTACGCAGCATCTCCATATCCTTCACAGTGATCACTCAGCGTCTGGTGCTATTCTCGCCCCTCATCTACCCTACCAGGCCTAGTAACAACACTGAACACCAACAATAGAGCACTCACGTGGCCGCTGTGTGTGTCAGAAAGACTTGTAATCGTTACTATACCCTCCGATGGTGTATATGGTAGGGAGTTCCATTGACAACCCAACATGTCTTCTGCGGCTTCATTTCTTTTTATCTGGCAGTGTATTCTGTGCTTCCATAACACGTACATTGTTGTAACGAAATATTTTCGATACACATTACATATGGAGAAATCTGTGGATATTTAAGTGCAATTTATTGAAAACAGTGGTTTCTTCTTGTGCATTTTGTAAACAGAACAAACCACACAACAGTTGCTGAATCAACAGTCTTTTATTCTATACACTACCGGTTTCGGAAAGCTTTAACTTCCATCTCTAATAATGAAATGTCACATTCGGAACTACATTTATTAAATTTTTAAAATAAAATAAGAACAGAAAGTTACTTACAAATAATACAAAAAACTGTGGCGTGATATTTATCAGATAGAATCGCTATCGGTTGTGTGTGTCCTCAGTATTCATGGGTAGCAAGTATTTGTTATTGCTTAGTTTTCCTGTTAGATTTGTCAGTCGGGGCGTCTCGGGGTCAAGGGTTTTTATGGAATTTATGTAAGTAATTCCACGCAATACGTGTTTTCCAACTTTTATTGCACCTTTTTATGATTCTGGTGACTTTCTGTGTCCTGTCGTGATGTCTGTTTTTCTAGAACTTTCCTAGATCTCTTGTTTAACTCTTTTAGTACGGAACTTTTATTCCATGATATAACTGGGGCGAGGATGAGCTCAGACAGTTAAGTGATTTTATTTGTAAGTCCATTTTGTTTTAGACATTTGAACTGTATAAATCCACATCAGACTCCTTTTTTAGTTTCAGAATCCCTTCCCATTGTTTTGTAACATAATATTTTCATTGTTTCCCGACCTATCTGATGCAAATACACATCGCGTGTTTGCCGCCGGATCCTATTGAGTAAATCGCACAATATTTCATCGATGCAAGTGCTCGGCATCGCGGTAAACGCGAGAAGTGCATTTAAAGAACATTTTAATTATTACAATCTACGTTTGTAGCATATCCTACAAAGGAAAAGAAACGCTAAATTCAGAACATTTCTGTTGTAGGATTCCCCTGTACCTTAATTCTTCGGAAGTTGGTGGGAGTCACATACATCAGCGCAGAAATTAAACATGAAAATCATAACTGCACCAAGTAACAGCGATGTATTCACCACTTCTCCTACGAGTGGTCTGTTATAATTAATTTTGGTTACCTGCTTTGCTGGTAATCAGGCTCCGAATCTTCGGTGGCAAGCAGATGAGCTTGATGATGGCGGACCTTGACTGTATGAAATTCAGTGCAACAATGAATTTTGCATTATACTGAATAATATAGATCGGACTTCGTGTTGTAAATGCAGATTGCAAAAGTTCTACTTCTCTGTATTCTGCAAATCTGCAGGTTATAGTACTTGGTTGGCGTGCAGATAGATACGTTACCAAACTAATCTTCCGGGTCTAATTACACAGAAATAGAGGAACTTTTTATACCATTAATGACGAAGACCAACAAAAGTGCTCTTTAAGGGGACCTGGACATGAACGGGCTGCATTTTTATACCTCGCTCTCGGTGCACATTACTCTTGAGCTATAATGTGGAGGAAGTTGTGGTTTTTCACCAATAATGAATGACATTAACTCAAGCTGTAAAAGGAAATTTATTTAAATATCTGATGTAGTTTAAGAATTACAGTATTTTGCCTAATAGATGTTTTTATAATACACGTTCCCATTCTGGTACCATTTTCTGGTCCATCATCAGTCTAATAGCATTCAAACTGTGGCAGACTGCTGTCAACATTCATAGTAACACATTATGCCTCTCGTTTTGTAGTTTGGAGTATATCTGAGGAAACAGATGAACCCTTATTATATTACATTACTATTTTGTCTAAAAATACCGCTGAAATTTTATACAGCATGACCAACATAGATCACTTCTGCGATGTATTACGCATAATCCAAAGATACTATCGCATACTTCACTTGAGAGAAATATGAACACGGATAAAACCACTGTGAAGTTATATATAACTAATGTTCTGAAAATGTAGTCTCGAGAAAATGAGAAAAGAATGTCCACAGTGTATTTGGCTCACCGTATGCCTCTTTCAGAACATCCCAGCAGTATAATCTTGCTGGCCAGCTGCTTCTTTATCATCTGTAGACGTCTTCAGGAGCCTTCTCCTTCCTCTGGACTCCTTAGTGGTGGCTTCCACAGCCCTTTCAGGTTCAACTAGTCACTGGTCATCTATGGCAGTCAGAACAGCTATCATATTATTTCATGGATGGATGCCTAATTTGCTCACTTCTTTTGTCCTGCTGATTACACCATCATTGAAACAGATGACAGCATCCATCACACACATTCTGAGTACTGTCCATCCAACAAAAACTGTTTTTGGTACTCGTTGCACCACGCAGCCGTTGAAACTCTCATTAGGGTTTTGTGTACGGCCATGTAGACATTTGCTAAGCAATTTTGTATGTGCAAGGTCCAAGTATATTGGCTTTATTGTTTCCAAGACCTACATCTATATCTACATGACTACTCTGCAATTCACATTTAAGTGCTTGGCAGAGGGTTCATCGAACCACAATCATACTATCTCTATACCATTCCACCCCCTAAGAGCGCGCGGGAAAAACGAACACCTAAACCTTTCTGTTCGAGCTCTGATTTCTCTTATTTTATTTTGATGATCATTCCGACCTATGTTGGTTAGGCTCAACAAAATATTTTCACATTCGGAAGAGAAAGTTGGTGACTGAAATATTGCAAATAGATTTCGCCGCGACGAAAAACGTCTGTTTTAATGACTTCCACCCCAACTCGCGTATCATATCTGCCACACTCTCTCCCCTATTACGTGATAATACAAAACGAGCTGCCCTTTTTTTGCACCCTTTCGATGTCCTCCGTCAATCCCACCTGGTAAGGATCCCACACCGCGCAGCAAATTTCTAACAGACGACGAACGAGTGTAGTGTAAACTGTCTCTTTAGTGGCCTTGTTGCATCTTCTAAGTGTCCTGCCAATGAAACGCAACCTTTGGCTCGCCTTTCCCACAATATTAACTATGTGGTCTTTCCAACTGAAGTTGTTCGTAATTTTAACACCCAGGTACTTAGTTGAATTGACAGCCTTGAGAAGTGTACTATTTATCGAGTAATCGAATTCCAACGGATTTCTTTTGGAATTCTTGTGGATCACCTCACACTTTTCGTTATTTAGCGTCAACTGCCACCTGCCACACCATACAGCAATCTTTTCTAAATCGCTTTGCAACTGATACTGGTCTTCGGATGACCTTACCAGACGGTAAATTACAGCATCATCTGCGAACAACCTAAGAGAACTGCTCAGAATGTCACCCAGGTCATTTATATACACTCCTGGAAATTGAAATAAGAACACCGTGAATTCATTGTCCCAGGAAGGGGAAACTTTATTGACCCATTCCTGGGGTCAGATACATCACATGATCACACTGACAGAACCACAGGCACATACACACAGGCAACAGAGCATGCACAATGTCCGCACTAGTACAGTGTATATCCACCTTTCGCAGCAATGCAGGCTGCTATTCTCCCATGGAGACGATCGTAGAGATGCTGGATGTAGTCCTGTGGAACGGCTTGCCATGCCATTTCCACCTGGCGCCTCAGTTGGACCAGCGTTCGTGCTAAACGTGCAGACCGCGTGAGATGACGCTTCATCCAGTCCCAAACATGCTCAATGGGGGGCAGATCCAGAGATCTTGCTGGCCAGGGTAGTTGACTTATACCTTCTAGAGCACGTTGGGTGGTACGGGATACATGCGGACGTGCATTGTCCTGTTGGAACAGCAAGTTCCCTTGCCGGTCTAGGAATGGTAGAACGATGGGTTCGATGACGGTTTGGATGTACCGTGCACTATTCAGTGTCCCCTCGACGGTCACCAAAGGTGTACGGCCAGTGTAGGAGATCGCTCCCCACACCATGATGCCGGGTGTTGGCCCTGTGTGCCTCGGTCGTATGCAGTCCTGATTGTGGCGCTCACCTGCACGGCGCCAAACACGCATACGACCATCATTGGCACCAAGGCAGAAGCGACTCTCATCGCTGAAGACGATTCGTCCCTCCATTCACGCCTGTCGCGACACCACTGGAGGCGGGCTGCACGATGTTGGGGCGTGATCGGAAGACGGCCTAACGGTGTGCGGGACCGTAGCCCCACGCCCCACGTGTTGAGCAATTCGGCGGTACGTCCACCCGGCCTCCCGCATGCCCACTATACGCCCTCGCTCAAAGTCCGTCAACTGCACATACGGTTCACGTCCACGCTGTCGCGGCATGCTACCAGTGTTAAAGACTGCGATGGAGCTCCGTATGCCACGGCAAACTGGCTGACACTGACGGCGGCGGTGCACAAATGCTGCGCAGCTAGCGCCATTCGACGGCCAACACCGCGGTTCCTGGTGTGTCCGCTGTGCCGTGCGTGTGATCATTGCTTGTACAGCCTTCTCGCACTGTCCGGAGCAAGTATGGTGGGTCTGACACACCGGTGTCAATGTGTTCTTTTTTCCATTTCCAGGAGTGTAGATCAGGAACAGCAGAGGTCCCAGGACGCTTCCCTGGGGAACACCTGATATCACTGTGGCATACAAGAAATGTTTATGGTGGTATTCCTTGCCTGTCGCATGAGTGTGGCTGGTTTGCAGAACGTTTGTTCAAAGAGCGTTTAATACCAAATCAACAACTGAAAAGTAGATTAAAAATACGTTTTCTTAAACGGGATAAAATTATCTTTCAGATGGTGACAAAAAAATATTTTTGAAAATTTCAGTCATTTCCCGTCCAGGTCCCCTGAAACGATACATCGACAAAAGTATAGATAATAATAATTGCTATCCAACTATTTAAATGTAATTACAGTGATGTTTAAATGCCAAGCTGCTGGAAGAGACAAGGCCAAAAGAGAAAAAGTGACGAAAGATAGACGGTGAATCGTTCCTCTCACGTCGTAATTCACATCAGCGATTGCTATAGGAATGTAATAGGAATATCTTAGAGCAAAATGAGCCGGCCGCGGTTGTCTCGCGGCTCTAGGCGCGCAGTCCGGAACCGTGCGACTGCTACGGTCGCAGGTTCGAATCCTGCCTCGGGCATGAATGTGTGTGATGTCCTTAGGTTAGTTAGGTTTAAGTAGTTCTAAGTTCTAGGGGACTAATGACCAGAGGAGTTGAGTCCCATAGTGCTCAGAGCCATTTGAACCATTTAGATCAAACTGATATCGAAATGACTATTTACAGACCAGATGATGGCAAATGAAGTATTGTGTTCCGAAACCAGTCTTGTATGCAATAAAAGTGTTGATTCAGCAACAGTAGAGTGGTTCCTTCATTTTAGAAAATTACTGAATACAGTATCTCATGGTCAATAACTAGACTGGTAACTTTGGAACAGAATCACCCTCTGGATGAAGAAGTGGGGGCATTTAAAATCTCTGGCTCATTAAAGGTCGTAGTTTCCTACAGGAGAAGCTAGTAATTTACGGCTTCGTTGAGTTACGTCCTCTACCGAGCTGTACATACGTTTCGCTTCGCAACGCTTCCGCACTCGGTGTTTCCACGCCATTTAATTGTTAATGCCCTTGTTCAGCAGACGAGCCGGAGAGGTTTGATTTACAGCGCGCTGCGGCTGCGGTAGTAACGTGGCCGGCGAGGTAATTCCATCTGCCGCGTCCGCAACTGCGCCGCCCACCTCTGCTATGAGGCCCATAACTCACTGCTTCTCGATAATGAGATAGCCTGAGCCATTCTCGCTCCAATGGCCACCAGAGTAAATGGAAGGTATTCGGTAAGCGCGCGGTGCATGTGCCAATACAACACGAGGAGAGCGGTCATAAATTTCCTGCCATCTTGGCGAAAAACGATACTTCCGGTAATTAGTATCAGGTTCAGAGACCAGAGTCCGCCGGGTCAGCGCGGGCGACTCCCACGTGGAGGGTCCGCGTTCGATTCGCAGTACCACCAAGGGCTTTTCGTTGCTGTAAGGATTGGAGCGGGGTGCACGCAGCATCGTGATGCCAACTGAGCAGCATAAGCGACTACTGATTACGAGGTCTGACAACGGCCGGGAGAGCTGTGTGACGAGCCCATGTCTCCCCACACCGCATTCGATTTTCTACATCTATACTACTGGCCATTAAAATTGCTACACCAAGAAGAAATGCAGGTGATAATCGGGTATTCATTGGACAAATATATTACACTAGAACTGACATGTGATTACATTTTCACGCAATTTGGGTGCATAGATCCTGAGAAATCAATACCCAGAACAACCACCTCTGGCCATAATAACGACCTTGATACACCTGGGCATTGCGTCAAACATAGCTTGGATGGCGTGTTCAGGTACAGCTACACATGCAGCTTCAACACGATACTACAGTTAATCAAGAGTAGTGACTGTCGTATTGTGACGAGCCAGTTGCTCGCTCTCCATTGACCAGACGTTTTCAATTGGTGAGAGATCTGGAGAATGTGCTGGACAGGGCAGCAATCGAACATTTTCTGTATCGAGAAAGGCCCGTACAAAACCTGCAACATGGGGTCGTGCATTATCCTGCTGAAATGTAGGGTTTCGCAGGGATCGAATGAAGGGTAGACCCGCTGGTCGTAACACATCTGAAATGTAACGTCCACTGTTCAAAGTGCCGTCAAAGCGAACAAGAGGTGACCGAGATGTGTAACCAAAGGCACCTCATACACCACGCTGGGTGATATGCCAGTATGGCGATGACGAATACACGCTTCCAATGTGCGTTCACGGCGATGTCGCCAAACACGGATGCGACCATCATGATGCTGTAAACAAAAATTGGGTTCATCCGAAAAAAATGACGTTTTGCCATTGGTGCACCCAGCTTCGTCGTTCAGTACACCATTGCAGGCGCTCCTGTCTGTGATGCAGCGTCAAGGGTTACCGCAGCCATGGTCTCCGAGCTGATAGTCCATGCTGCTGCAAACGTCATCGAACTGTTCGTGCAGATGGTTGTTGTCTTGCAAACGTTCCCATCTGCTGACTCAGGGATCGAGAGGTGGCTACACGATCCGTTACAGCCATGCGGATAAAATGCCTGTCAAATCGAGTGCTAGTGATAAGAGGCCATTGGTATCCAGCACGACGTTCTTTATTACCCTACTGAACCCACCGATTCCATATTCTGCTAACAGTCATTGGATCTCTACCAACGCGAGCAGCAATGTCGCGATACGACAAACTGCAGGTGCGACAGGCTACAATCCTACCTTTATAAATGTCGGAAACGTGATAGTACGCTTTTCTCCTCCTTACACGAGGCATCACAAAAACGTTTCACCAGGCAACGCCGATCAACTGCTGTTTGTGTATGAGAAATCGGTTGGAAACTTTCCTCATTTCAGCACGTTGTAGGTGTCACCACCGGCGCCAACCTTGTGTGACTGCTCTGAAAAGCTAATCATTCGCATATCACAGCATCTTCGTCCTGTCGGTTAAATTTCGTGTCTGTAGCACGTCATCTTCGTGGTGTATCAATTTTAATGGCCAGCAGTGTACATTTTTGCTCTGTAATTCACAATTAAGTGCCTGGCACAAGTTTCACTGAAACACCTTTAAGCTACTTCTCTATCGTTTCATTCTCTAGCAGCTCGCGGGATAAAAGAACAATAAAAATCTTTCCGGGCCACTTCTGATTTATTTTATGATGATCATTTCTCCCTATGTAGGTGAGCGCCAACAGAAAATTTTTACATTCTTAGGAGATAGTTGTTGATTGAAATTTCATGAGAAGGTCCTGTCGCAGAAAAAAACGCATTGCTTTAATGACTGACACTCCAATTCATGTATAATGTCCGTGTCACTCTCTCCCCTATTTTGTGATAGCACAAAACGAACTGCCTTCTTTGAACTTTTTCCGATGTCCTCCGTCAATACTACCTGATTCAGATCCCACAGCGCTCAATAACATTCCAAAAGAGGACAGACTACCGAAGTCTAGGCAGCCTCTTTAGTAGACCTATTATTTGTTCAAAGAGTTCTGTCAATGAAGCATTGTCTTCGTTTTCCTTTCCCCACAACATTTCCTGTGTGTTCGCTCCAACTTACGTTATTCGTAATTGTAATCCCTAAGTAATTAATTGAGTTTACAGGCTTAAGATCTGTGTGATTTATGGCGTTACTGAAATTCAGCGGATTCTTTTTAGTGATGACTTTACACTTTTCGTGATTTAGAGTCAATTCCACCATACAGATATCTTGTCTAAGTCATCTAAATCATTCCGCAGTTCGTTTTGATCATCTCATGATTTTACGTGGCTATAAATTAGCATCATCTGCAAACAATCTAAGAGAACTGCTCCGGTTTTCTCCTAAATCGTTAATGCAGATCAGGAACAACAGAGGGCCTGCCTATAACACATCCTTGGGGAACGCTAGGTATTGCTTCTGTTTTACTCGACGACTTACTGTAAATTATTTCGAACTGTGACCTTCCTGACAGGAAATCACGAATCGAGTCAGACAAGTGAGACGATACTCCATAGGCACTGGTAGTGGTTAGGGCCCGTGCATGGAGTTAACGCTTTCTTTACAGAGCTAGCCCTTCTCTTCAAGTTTACCGCACAGAATGACACATTTCTGCCACTAATGGGTGAGTAGTAAGAACGAAGTTTCTCGCGGCAGCAACTTTGAATAAAATACTCCTGGTACTCTTGCCGCGCCAATTTAGAAATAAACTCGACCTTTCAATAACAACCTCCGCATCTTACTTAGAAACAACTCTGTCTTAACAGCTAATTTGGTAACTTATATAGGGCAGTCAATTGAGGGCCGAACACACACACTTTCTCGTTCGACTTAAACCGACGTCCACGTAAGTCTTCCTGAATGCCGCCAAAGATGTGAAAATCACATGCTTATAGATCCACGCTGTACGGAGAACGTCGCAGTGTTTGACAAACAAATTGCTGAAACATAGCACTCGTCCGATTGGTACTGCGTGCGTGGGGGGTGGAGTAAGGGAAGGGGAGGCGTTTCATGTAAATGGATGATTCTGTCCGACAGCACTTAGACAGACCGAGGGCAAACAGCAAAGCAAACAGTGCCAAAAAAGTAATCTAGAGCTGTTAACACAAATTTCAGAAAGATTGTGATGACCTACTCCTCGACTGCAGGGCTCTCTGCTCGTCGAATTCCTCAAGAGATGAACCACATTCAGTGTGCAGCGCTGTGAAACTACTTTGCAGAAACTGCCAGATGGCATAAAGTCGAAACCCCCAGCAATGCTATCGGACGGAATCATACTGATGCACGCCGGCCGTTGTGACCGGCGCTTCAGTCTGGAACCGCGAGACCGCTACGATAACAGGTTCGAATCCTGCCTCGGGCATGGATATGTTTGATGTCCTTAGGTTAGTTAGGTTTAAGTAGTTCTAAGTTGTAGGGGACTGATGACCTCAGATGTTAAGTCCCATAGTGCTCAGAGCTATTTGAACCATTTTAATATTGATATACAATAACGCCCGACGCCGCTCTGCCAATCGGACAGAGGCTACGCTACAGCGATTTCGTTGAGGAACACTGCAGCGTCCTCCATAAAGCCTGGAGTTTTAACCGTGAGATTTTCATGTCTTTGGCGACCTGAAGAATGATACGCATGGACGCCGGTTTCAGTCGGACGAGGAAGCGTAACAGTGGGTGCGGTTGTAGACCCGACAGCGGTCGACCATGTTCTACGAAACAGGAACTGATCGTCTTGTCTCCAAGTGGGATAAATGTCTTAACACAAGAGGTGATTACTTTTGAATGGGACCATTCCATGTTCCAGTTATGGCGGACGTTCTGTTTTCATTTGACTGCCGTCTCATAGTTCGGACTAAGTAGTCATGACGTCATGTTACCCAAATAGCTGCGATGCTGGTGGCGTCTATTTTTACGTAAACAACTATAAATTTTCTGCCTTCTCTCAGCACCGAAGCCTGTAAGTTATGATGCGGGCAACGATTTTTTGGCACAGTGTTTATTCGTGCACCTGTGTTGAGCAACAGCGGATCTTTCTAAACCAAATTTTCCAATGTGAAGTTGAAGTAACGTACAACATTCAGAAACTGTAAGGACTGAACATTGAGCTCAATATGAAAATGGAGAGATCACTCTATGAAGACGAACCATGATGCAGTATGTCATACCCGCCATGATAGGTCGGGGCAAGTTGTTCAATTGCTCTACTAAACAGGAGACATGAAATTACTGTTTACTGAAACTGCGTGACACTGTCTATGTTAAGCTGGTTGTTCAACGAAAGTTCGCTCCAACGTCGGAAGCATAACAGTGCTAAAACCCCCCAACACTCCTCTCCAGTATGGTGTATCCGCAAAACACAGTCACAGAGTTTATGCACAGACGCCATTGAGCGGTCTCTCTAGTTTAGTATTGCATTCACTGGATGAATACACTGCAACACAGTTAGATGTATCCAACAAAAGACAAAATGACAGAAGCGTGGTACATTTTATGCGACACGCAATGTTAAAATTCGCCTAGGTAAACCACGCGCTCTCGCTAGCTACGCACGAACAAATGAGCATACCTTTTGTAGGAGATATAATTTAGTTAAATTTTGTACCGAGATAAGTTTTCGCTGGGTGCCACACTTTCCGAGTTTTTCAAGAAAAACGTACAAAAATGAATTTAAAACGCACCTCCGAGCCACAGCCACCCCTCAACAGTCGGGGTTTCTAGGATGTTGTTCGTGGCACTCCCTCTTACAACTTTTCAAAAATTTCCGGCTACAGGAGCTATTCCTGATATTCGACGATTCTCGGTGTCTATTGATTCGGCTATTACATCACCAGCACAGTCGACTACTACGCTATCATCATTAGTTTAAAGGGGCCCATGAGGCTAGTACACGTTAAGCTGAAACTAATTACTTTGACAACTGGATCCAAACTTAACCGTTAGGAGCACAGTAGTTTCGTTATCAGAAGACCTGACGAATACGACGATGTAAATGTTTATTTTATGCTGCTGAAATTCACGAAATTGTTGAATAAAATTTTCACAAACGTCAATTGTGTAATTTATAATTGCTCGACTAAGCCGGTGGCGAAATCGCCACTCAATGATGATCAATAAAGGTCTAATTTAGAAAATAGCTAGTGCTGCCGTAAATACTGTGCAGTGGTAGGAGCGTGCTCTATGAACAACTTACTTGAAATGCTGACGGTTGGGGGCTGAGTGTGAGAGCAGTGGCGCCTTTGCAAGTCACTTTTGTACGTTTTTCTTGAACAACTCGAACTACGTCCTCTACCGAAAACGTATTCCAGTACAAAATTTAACTAAATTAAATTTCCAGCAAAAGGTCCTGTTCATTTCTTTGCTATAGGGCTAATAGTTTGCGAGTATAGAGCGAAGGAATGTGAAAATCTCGCTCGTTGTTTGTGGACAGCTATAATATTGCGGGTTACATAAAACGGCAGCGCCAGTAGCAGCTGAATAAACCTGTATATTGCAAGACTACATAGCGGGTGTCTCATTCAGACGTTGCAGGGAATAATCGTTGGTTTGAGGAAACAGTGTCGTACCCGATGTCACAGCAAGCGACGTCTATCAACTTTTTGTCAAAATTTGATGGCGGTTGAATCGTGACCTATCAAGACAACCGTTTACAGTTCTACGACGCTTCTGATCACATTGATCGGGATGCCGCGACTATTATGCGAATATGGAACCTGTGTGTTAAGACGGCAATATACAACGCCACTCAGGGTACCTACGAACCATGCAACAAGCGCCCTAAAGGACGACATTTTTCACTCAGCAGTGCAGGATTACACAGCCACGTCACGTACCGTCAGTTAGGAAATTGCCTTGTCTGCACTATGACGGGTATTCATTCAGGCCATAACTAAAGCACCACGGATGTTCAGCACGCCGATCACTGTTGCTGCTTCCCTTAACGCCTTAGCAGAGAGAGGCGAACCGAAAACAGTGATCCTAGCGATAGCACTGAACAGACTAGTGGCGCCACATCGTTTTTTCAGAGGATCCCTAGCTCTGTGTACAGCATCATGGTGGCCGTATCCGTGTGTGGAAGCTTCGAAGAGAACGAAAGTTATCTTGTCAATTGATCGTCGTGACGTACGCGCAGCACCATGTGTCATGGTATTAGATGCCACTGGGTATACAACACAATCTGTTCTGAACCGTATAGATAAATTTGGACAGCGGCGCTACATTTATGACGTAATAGGGCCGGTTGCTGTACCCTATCTTCAAGGTTTTCATGATGTTACGCTTCAACAAGATAAAGCAGGCTAGTATGTTGCGCCCGTGCTGTCCTGACATATCACAATACGGAAAGTTCAAATGTTGCCCTAGCCACCGTGTTTTCCAGACGTCCAAGCATGTGAAAAAATATGGTCAAAGATTGACGAGATACTAAAGTGCTGCCGCTCGCCAACCAAATGTATAGATGAACTGTGAGACAGAGTTGAATCAGCATGGAATGACGTACCTGGGTCTGTCATCCCAGCGCGCTTCAGCTCCATGCACAGGAAAGTTACAGCAGTTGTTTCTGAGGCAACTCTTCAGAACCTTTACGACTCCAAATTACCTATGAATTTAGTCATGTATTCATCCTACCATAATGTAAAAGCACAATAAGTAATTTCATTACTTGCTGTCCTCCTACATGTTGTAATTTTAACTGTCACCAGTGTAGACGTTTCTGCACAGACGAGTGGTTTTAATGCTAATGATCCTGAGGGTAAGACTGTCCTTACGTGGGCGCATAGAATCTCTTTCACCGTCTTGGCTCCAAAGAGGTGGGTTAGTGGTTAACACAGTCGAGGACGTGTGCTTCAGTTCTCATCCAGCCACCTACATTTCAGTTGTCAGTGATTTTCTAAATCACTTAAATTGTATTGCAGGGTGGTTCCTATGAAAATGACACGGCTATTTCATTTACCACCTTCCCATGATCCGAGATCGTGCTCTGTCTCTAATTATATTGCCATCAACAAGACGGTGAATCCTAATCTCCCTGTCGTTTACTCGGTCGGATGTAGGAGAGTTACCTATATCGTGGCGGTACAACTGAAATAAAATTCATCTCACTTGTACTGTACAAAATCTAGTGAGGTCTACGCGAATTGCGTGCTGCTTTGAGCAATAGTGTCAGTTATGGATTGTGTGTATAGAGGAACAAATCCTATGAAGACAGTGTTACAGCGTTGATTTTGTTATAGTTTCCATGAAACGTTGTGTGTTCGTGGCGAAGAGAATTGCTTTTATAAGTGGCAAAAATGTTTTATTTATGGGTAAATAGACGTGAATCAACCTTAGTTTTCAGACACTCAAGAATTTGTATGCGTTGTGGTTTGCAAGAAACTGGCAAAGAAGAAATAACGATGTTGCGTATAATGTACCACTATGTTTCCGATATAGTACTCGCAAAATATTACAAACATTCTCGTACAATAATTTAAAAAACGGATTTAGTTCGATTGGTGGAATATGATTTTTAGAAGTGAATTCTCGATACGTTCTTTATTCTAAGTTATTAATTTCTTATGTATATAACTGACGCGGCGAGTGGAAATTTGTACAAAGGCCGGGAATCAAACCGGCGTCTCCTGCTCACTAGGCAGGTGATTTACACACTTGGCCACTTTGTCAGAGCGGTACACAACTTAACGGGTTAACCTACCACTCCTGCCCCCCTCCTCGATCCAAATTGTTATTACCGTGCCAGTCTACTTTTAATTCTCCCTGTTCATTTGCGTCTCTTGCACAGCACTGACTTGATGTCTTGATCCGCACGTAGTCTTTCTTCCGGAACACAAGCTTCAACTGTTTTATGTCAGAACAAAAACAGTGCTTGACAGAAACGTTTGTATCTCTGTTCACAATCGCATTTAAATCTACTATCTTCCCGAGCATGAAATTCAGGAGGTCATTCTATTTCTGAGTTGATTGTGGAGCTTATTTTCATTCTCATTTTGCTTGCAGATCTTGGTAGTGCACATCATCCTTGATTCTGCATTCTGAGTGTGTATCCTCATTTTGACTTTTCACTCTGGAGGCATGTCGGTCTGTTTTGTACTCGGTTTCGAGACAGTGAGTCTGTTTTCTGTATTCATCCCTACGCGTACTGTCATTTTTTACCTCTTCAGTTTCCACTTCCTTTCATATATCAAATTACTCTAGTGTCATTCGACAAGTAAGTCATGGCTTTGAATTCTAGCTTTCTCCTATTCTTTCGTAGCAACCTGGATGCTGTACGCTATCTCTGGATTCTTGACAAGAAACATCGGTGTGAAAATTATGAAATTAAAATTACAGACACTTTTAGTCTCGGTAACTACTAACGGAGCCTACTTTCTGTGCATTCCCACTTCTATTGTTCAATTCAACAGAACGGAAGGACGGTTTTTGCAAGTAATGTACAAAATAATATAAAAGCGCATTATAGGATGCAAGTATATGATCACGAGAGGTGAAAAATGAGTAAATCCACGATCAGGCCGAGAGGGCCACGTGATGTACATCGCCTGCCTTACCACACTGCGTAATACAGGAGTAAGCTGACAAGCCATCGCTCTGCCAGTCGTTGTCGGCTTTCAGACCTTTTAGTCACCAGTTCTTACCAAATAACTCAATTGGCTTCATCAATCTGAGAGTATTCCCTTCCAGTCCTCTCAGCAAGAAATGAGCTTAGCAGCACCCAGAAATGAAGCAGGTTTCCTTCCTCCTCCCCCCCCCCCCCCCCCCCCCGCCACACACACACACACACGGAAGTCAGGCAATATAACTGCTCGCCTGCACCGCACCGTATGAGAGGGGGTCAAAGGTTTAATAAATTATCACCTCGAAATATATAAATTTACGTAACTTTTCTTAAACTGCTCACTTGCACATACCCGCTGTCTCGTTATGCAATGAAACCCAGCGAAGCAGTACCATAGCACAAACGTCAGAGAAGCTAAAAGAAAATAGTTCTGCCTATTGACAAAGCGGAGTACATGCTGAGAGTAATCATATCGTTACAATTTTCACCTCGAAAAAGTTACAAATTTCGTAACTCGCTTCTTGTTGCGGGTACATGTCTGAATTCTTAGTACATAGTGAAATCCCCTAGTCGAAGTAAACTAGCACGCGACTGCAAGATTCAAAACAAAATGCTGCAACAAATAATCTCCACTTTATCAACGGACAGCCCGATTTTTTTTTTTTTTTTTTTTTTTTTTTTTTTTTTTTTTTTTTTTTTTTTTTTTGCTGCGTGATACAGTACTGTATAGCAGAATTACATTTATGTACCTGTAAACAAGCGAAATTTTAATTACGTAACTACATATTTTTAAGGTGATACGTCCTTATGACCATCCCGTGTACATCGTAGTTACCTTCCCTCCGTAAACGATGCTTTCTTATAGATAAGTGAGGTATACGTAAGTGTGGGAGGAAATGTGTTGTATGAATTTATGAAAAAATGTATCCCCTTAAGTCTAACACACGACCTGCACGCATTACGACACGTGTGGATACCTCCTCCACGGAGTTATAAAGGTCGCGACAATTTTCTCGCACGTGACAGGGGGCGCCTGTAGCGTCGGCAACCCGTGGTACGTACGTCGACTGTGCCAGCGCGAGTAATAAGCTAGCAGGCTGCTGCTGGAGTGCCCTCCCTCTTCAGCGTTTATTCTGAGGCGCCGGCCGCAGGACAGAGGACTAGCCCAAAACGGCTTTCCATGGCAAACCACAACAAAGTGACACGACGGCCTCACCCACCCACAGCAACACACTGTTCTATCAACAGAGTAGCACGTCACAACAAACTCGACAATACGCAGACTTGACAGCATTACTGTTGACATCAGACCGAAGAACGTTTCCACGCGGCTCTCCATGGCAGTCCACCACGTGAATGTATCCTAATCTCTGCACTGCAGCTGCACCCTACATCCACTTGGCTTCCATCTACAATTTCTTCTCCACAGACTTCCTTCTATTACGAAATTAGCTGCTCCCTGATGCCTTAAGTTGTGTCCTGGCAACCTGTTCCTTCTTGTGCAATAAATATCCTTTCATCTCAATTTTATACAGTGCTTATTGACTAATTATCCAATGTATCGACATAATCTTCAGTATCCTCCTGTTATACCACATGTCATAGGCATATATCGTTTTCAGGTCTGCGCTCTTTGTTGTCAACATTCCTCTTCTATACAGGGTAATTCAGCTTGATGCAACCCGCAATAAGTTTGAATACCACGTGCACGATTTTCTCTCTCTCTCACACACTCGCTATGTGCCAGCTATTAATCGTACACACATTTCCGCTAGAGGCCATAGTTTCCGAATTATTTAGGAGAAACGTACATAAGTGACATCCAAATTCGTTTTCGTTGAATAACTCCAAATCGCGGTCTCTAGCGAAAACTTATTCTAGTACAAAATTTAACTGCAGAAACTTTCCTACAAAAAGATCCAGTTCAGTTTTTTTTGTAGGTCTAATAGTGTGAACGTAGCGGGCAAGCGTATATGAAAATATCGCTTATGTTTTTTGAAGGCATTGGAGGTTGCATAAAATCCATGGATACGGGCAGCTCAATCACCCTGTATAAGGGTATGTTCATTTATATCTGATGTTATCAAAAAACTCTTTTCCATAAACGCTTTTCTTACTTATACCAAACAACATTTTCTATTATCTTTACGCAATATATCATCACTTATTTTGCTGCCCAAATAACAAAACCCTTTTACTAATTTAGTGTTGTGTTCCAAATGAAATTTCGTCAGCCTGATTTAATTCGACCTCTCTCAGTTACCAGTGTGTTATTTTTCTTTTCTTGATGTATCTCCTTTTCAAGATATTATCCATTCTGAGTAACTGACCTTACAAGCCCTTTGTCGTTTCTGGCAGAAGCTTTTCGGCGGACCTGACAGTTTTTAATCTTTCACCATATTTGATTGCTTTTCAAATTTTTCCTTGGTTCCCTTAACTGCTTACTCAGTATACTGACTGAAAAACAAGGGAGACTGGCCGCAGCATAGCTGAACAGCCATACTACAGCATCAATGCAACTGCTCAAGGTTCAAATTCATCACAAGGAAATCTGAAAATCTTTTTCATCGATTAATCACAAAGGAGGATTCACCAGGGTGAACCTACACCACAGTAAACAGTAAAGGTAGTTTCAAACAATCAGTCGCTCCTCTGGGTACCTCTCCAAGTCAGTAACACATTTATGCTTATTTTCGACAATATGTGTGTGCTGGCGTACGCTGGCGTCAGCACACCATGCGGCAAAGAGGTTGCGTTGGGTTGGGTTGTTTTGGGAAGGAGACCAGACAGCGAGGTCATCGGTCTAATCAGATTAGGGAAGGATGGGGAAGGAAGTCGGCCGCGCCCTTTCAAAGGAACCATCCTAGCATTTGCCTGGAGCGATTTAGGGAAATCACGGAAAACCTAAATCAGGATGGCAAAGAGGTTGCCAGAAGGTCAACAGAGGCCAAACACAGACTCGCCAGAAACGTGCCGCCAACGCCCCCTCGGCCGCCAGTATTTAGATCACCACTGCGGACCGGAAGGCCCAGCCACTTCCAGTCTGCCAGCCAGTGAGTCACAGAGACATCAGTCGCAGCCCAGTGGCAGTCGCAGTCGCTGTTAGCTCAGCCTCCAGCTCAGTCTCAGGCAGCTCATAGCGACCAGAGCGGACTTCTACTTCACCAGTAGTGAGGCTAATGTGGACTATTTCAGAGAGCTTGTACCACAACACCTGGACTATCTTGAGTTAAGTAACTTGCTGTTCTAATGACTAAGAAACCCTGTTAATTCATGTGTGCAGTTGTGTTATAGCAAGAGGATACTGGCCATGAAACAACCTCCTCTCCTTGCTTTCCCGTGGTACAGCTCTACAGAGACAACGAGATGACACAAAAATGTGCATATCGGACGTAACGTGAAATTTGTGAATGGCTTTGGGAGAGAAGATGGGGAGTCATGGCCAGATGTACAAATATCATCACGTGTCCATGACCCAAGTTGTTCATGCTGTACAAAACGTCACGACGAAAGCAGGTTTCTCATGATGTGTCACATCTAAATGATAACGCTCGATGAAACTTGGACGATACATAGGAAGAACTGCTACAGCATAATACTCGAGGCTATTAAAACGAGTACGCAATGAGACTAAGAGGAACGACACTTTTATTAGAAGACGTTAATTACAATGAAATTATCTCGATTCCTGATGGTACACTGGACTTTACGAGGGTAGGGACATGGTTCTCAATAGCGTGTGTAATCACCACGGACGCACTGAATGCTCTGCGACATGCAGTTGACAACTGCTGCATGTTCGCTGGCATATGTGGAAGAGCTGCAATACATCTGCCAAACTCATCCTGTATATACTCGATGAGATTTAAGTCAGGGGGACGCAAAGGCCAGTTTATTTCTCGAACATCCTCTCGTTCCAAGAGCTCCTCTACTTGCGCTGTTTGGTATTGTCGCACATTGTCATGCACCCCTGAAGAGACTCACAAGGAGGTCTATCACAACAACGTTGACCAGTGGGTGTAACGTCTTCAGAGATTTGAAGATCGGTACGCCCTTGCAAATTATGCTTCCCCACACCATGCCACTGGACGACCAAACCAAAAATGTTCGACAACGTTCCTGGGTGTATTACTTGGCGAAAGTTGGATAACCAAGTACAGTAAATGGTACAGTAGACCATGAAACGTGGAGAGAGATGTATATAACGTGTCTCACGCACCCACGCGTATTTTTATACACACATCATACATATCTGACGCGAGCTTTCCCTGAAATCTCATATGAATTTCCGAAGTTCTCTACTTTTAAGCCATGCGATTCTAGAGAGCACGCTTAATTTAACTGATATATTCAGCCGTGTCATTATCTTTCGTCCGAAAACAGGCTAACAACATTTTTGGCTCCCTGCCTAACTCATTATCACATCACGATCTGGCTGGCGCTATGAACGATAGTACCAGTTTATACTTTTAAAAGGTTACAAGTCAAGGAAATATAGGGAAGTTATTGTAAAAAGTTTTTACATGTCACTTCTTCTCATCACCACATCGGATATGATAGGTATCTTACTCCCAAAGTACTTTTCACACAAATTATATATATGTAATCGAGCGCCATCATTTTGATGTGACACATCATAAGAAAGCTGCTTTAGTCCTGACGTTTTGTACAGCATGAACAACTTGGGTCACAACACCCTTCCCCGTGGACGCGTGAAGATATTAGTACATAATTTAATCGTAATATATGAATGGTACAGGAACGCATAGAAGACTAACAAACAAATATTCATTTTTATACAAGGTGATTTCGTGATGACGGTACAAACAGAGATGATAAAGAAAGGTAAACGTACAATCTTAGGTAATGGACCATGGTTCGGAAACGACCAAGTCGAAAGTTATTTGAGAAAATCGTCCTGACACCTCTGATACTGGAATACATGTAGTGTTACAGTCGTTGTTGAGATTTCAGGGTGGGCAGAAACTACCACAGGTGGTAGTATGGACGAAAACAAGCAAAAAATGTCATTAAACGTAGGATCTAAAATGTTTACCTTATGAGCTATGAGCTCTTATTCAGTATAATACGTGTTTCGCAGTACTGAAGATGAACAGTTTCTCGTAGCTCTTAAGGTACGCATTGCAGCGCTCATGTTTTCTATACTGTTTTTTACCCTTGTTTTCTTCCATGCTCACGCCTCTGACGGTTGCTTACACTACGATCTTACCAACAACTCAACCGGTACATACGGTATATTCTACTGTCATGGTATATTCGTTTTAGACTGGGTCGCTTCCGGATAAAGGAGGTTCCTCACCTCAAATTATTACATGACCATTCTCTATCAACCCTCGACGTTTGTAACATTATCACATAATCACCCTGTGTATTAGATAACACTGCACCTTACAGTACCACACACCCGCTGTCTTACCGCGCAGTGCTGTTTCTCGCACAGAGTTTATTATAAGTAAAAAATAAATACATTATGGTGGTTTTAGCACAGCTGATTTAACAGTCAAATGCTATCCGGTGAACATCATAGGAAAGGAACGTACAACATAAGCAACGATGGATAGGAATTTAAAGTTGATCTAGCTTTCAATATTCAGCTGAAATCATTATCTTGAGCTACCTGAAACAGTAACTGCGTTCTTTAACGCGACAGGTAGTAGCTGGCGGCATGCTTTTCTGATACTGCTATCAGGTCCTTTATCCACGCCTTGTGTATTGAACGACAGTCGACTACAGCGACCCTTTTCATTACTGCCCCAAGTAGAGTCCGCCGCCGAGTACTACAGCAAAGATAAGGCCGCACTAAGCGGAACTGCACGGCAGCAGGCAGGGGCCGAAAGACGCGCCCCTATTTCGTACACCGTGTTTCAACTGCAGCGGCGCGACTAATACGTGGCAAATTTTGTATGTAAGTCGTTGGGCAACCTCTGAGGAAAATGGACGAAAATGACATCGATGTGATAATTTATTTGTTGTGTGAGGAAAAAGACTATAATAAAAATCTATATACGCTGAAGCGCCAAAGAAACGTATAGGCATGCTTATTCAAAGACAGAGAGATGTATACAGGCAGAATACGGCACTGCGAACGGACACCCCGATACAAGACAAGTGTCTGGCGCAGTTGCTGGATCGGTTACTGCTGCTAAGATTGCAGCTTATCAAGACTTAAGTGGGTATGAACTTTGTGTTATAGTCCGTGCACGAACGATTGGCCACAGCATCTCGGCGGTAGCGATGAAGTGACGATTTTCTCGTAAGACCATTTCACGAGTGTACCGTGAATATCAGGAATCCGGTAAAATGGTTCAAATGGCTCTGAGCACTATGGGGCTCAACTGTCGTGGTCATTAGTCCCGTAGAACTTAGAACTACTTAAACCTAACTAACCAAAGGACATCACACACATCCATGCCCGAGGCAGAATTCGAACCTGCGACCGTAGCAGTCGCACGGTTCCGGACTGCGCAATCCGGTGAAACATCAAATCTCCGACATCGTTGCGGCCTGAAAAAGATCTTGCAAGAATGGGCTCAAATTGTTAAAATAGCTCTGAGCACTACGGGACTTAACATCTCATTTTGTAAGTCCCCTAGAACTTAGAACTACTTAAACCTAACTAACCTAAGGACATCACACACACACATCCATGCCCGAGGCAGGATTCGAACTTGCGATCGTAACGGTCGCGTGGTTCCAGACTGAAGCGCCTGGAACCGCTCGGCCACACCGGACGGCCTGCAAAAACGGGGCCAACTACAACTGAAGAGAATCGTTCAACGTGGCTGAAGTACAACCTTTCCGCAAGTTGCTGCAGATTTCAATGCTGGGCCATCAACTAGTGTCAGCGTGCGAACCCTTCAACGAAACATCGTCGATATGGGCTTTCGGAGCCGAAGGCCCACTTGTGCAAGCTTTATAACTTCATGACACAAAGCTTTACGTCTTGCCTGGGTCTGTCAACACCGACATTGGACTGTTGATGACTGGAAACATGTTGCCTGGTCGGACAAGTCTCGTTTCATATTATATAGAGTGGAAGGGTGTGCACAGGTATGGAGACAACCTCAGGAATCCATAGATCCTGCATGCAAGTAGGGTTCTGTTCAAGCTGGTGGAGGCTCTGTAATGGTGTGGGGCATGTGCAGTTGAAGTGATATGGGACCTCTGATACGCCTAGATACGACTCTGGCAGGTGACGCGTACGTAAGCATCGTGCCTGGTCACCTGCATCCATTTATGTCCATTGCGCATTTCGACGGACTTGGACAGTTCCAGCAGGACAATGCGACACCCCACGCATCTAGAATTATTACAGAGTGGCTCCAAGATAACTCTTCTGAGTTTAGACACTTCCGCTGGCCACCAAACTCCCCAGACTTGAACATTATTGAGAATATCTGGGAAGACTTGCAACGTGCTGTTCAGAAGAGATCTTCACCGCCTCGTACTCTTACGGCTTTATGGACAGCCCTGCAGGGTTCACGGTGTCATTTCCCTCCTGCACTACTTCAGACATTTGTCGAGTACATGTCACGTCCTGTTGCGGCACTTCTGCGTTCTCGCGGGGGCCCTACACGATATTAGACAGGTGTACCAGTTTCTTTGGCTCTGCAGTGTATATGTGAACGTTGGATGAGCCTGGAAAGAACAGCCATGTGGTGATCTTTTCACAGTCAATTTTCACAATAAAACTGGAAACAAATACCTTGTATACACTAGGCACGTAAATTCGACTGCCTCATGTAATTACTGAGATGAAGCTTTTATTTTAAGCTTTGGAATATATAGAGAAAGTGATTCACGCTACTTGTGTCTTGCACAATTTTATCAGACACAATACAGACTGATGAGCTGATACAGGAAGCGGTTTCGTAATTAGTGCTAACCATCAGCATAATCATCTCCTGCCAAGGGTTAAGTGTTGTAATCACCTCTTCCTGTCTCTACTATCCATCCATCCATCTATACATCCATACATCCATACATCCATCCATACACTCATTACGAGGTCTGCCTAGTTCTCTCTTTCCAGTCGGCTGACAGTTCATTATTTTTTTCTGGCAATCTATGTTCTTTCATTCTATGAACATGATCCTCCCATTTCCTTCTATTCTCTTCTGCACTGTCATTAAATGAAAAGATTTTTAAATATTATCTTTTACTTTCATTCCTTATTTTATCCATGTTATTACAGCCTCTTACGTATCTCATAAAGTTCATTTCTGCTGCTTGTATACATGATTTGTTTTTGCTACTGTCCTTGAATCGGAACCATATACGAGAGTAGGTAAAGCCGTAACTTCGTTGAATTTCTTTTTTTGTTTTGTTTTTCTTCTTGTTATTTCTTTTCAAAGTTGTTCCACTCGGTTCGCAGAATCTCGATATTTAATAATCTTCTTCTCAATGTCTTTGTCATCATTAAAAGTAATATGGCAGATAACTGAAGTGGGGTACTACTTCTAAATTTTTTTCAGTTATTATTTTCGATCTGATTGGATTACTTCCTTTTAATACCATTATGTTTGTCATATTTGCAGATATAATTAAGTTGTAATATATAGAGTTTTGGCTCAATCTATATACTGTGCTTTCTAAATTAACTTTCTCTTTCCTGTATCCAGGTATGAGGTACAGTAAAAGACTGAAATAATCTCCTGCAAGGTAGTTTGTTATAGCAAAACTATCCGGTGAACGGTATATGGCGAACAGAAAATTTGTAAAGAAATTCGTAGTAAGCATGTAGTCATAAAAAATAAAAACCTAATCGTCCGTTTCACAAAATAAAAAATGAAATTTCGCATGTATTCATACGTTACGTTTTCTCCCATTTTCTTGGAAATTACTTTTCAAATGTTGCATTGTCTGGTACCTACTGTTCATGTAATGTTAATTTGTAATCCGTCGTCAGGCTACAAGTGGCCCATCGGGACCATCCGACTGCGGTGTCATCCTCAGTTGAGGATGCAGATAGGAGGGGCGTGTGGTCAGCACATCGCTCTCATGGATCGATAACGATGGTTTTCTTTGACCGGGGCCGCTACCATTCGGTCGTGTAGCTCCTCAATTGGTATCACGAGGCTGAGTGCACCCCCCCCCCCCCCCGAAAAATGGCAACAGCGCATGGTGGCTAGATGCCCACCCATCCAAGTGACGGCCACGCCAGACAGCGCTTAACTTCGGTGATCTCACGGGAACCGGTGTATCCACTGCGGCAAGGCCGTTGCTCTTATGTTAATTTGAAGGTCAATAATTCTGGATATCCACTTGTCCTCGTAATTTTAGTAGACGGACTTTTGTTTCGCAAGTCAAAAGAGCTAACTGAGAGTTGAATGGCGTGCAGTGTCGCGACACTTTTAATATCTCTCTAGCGGCAACGGGACTACGTGACAGCGCATGGCGCGTAGTAGTTGTATGGATGCCTGGTTTCCGTCCTTTTGGACATTACAGAAGAACGGACACGACACATTCATACAACTGATTCGCCTTTGATGGGCAATGAAACCATAACCTTCAGCGCTTATGCCCAGTACCGTTCAACCTCCGGCGGGAATCTAAAATTAGCTAAGATGTAGGACCAGGGCGGGGACTGTGGATAGGTGGCGTACCTAGTTAGTCAGCGCAATTGGGAGTAACACTGTGTCCGGGTGGCGCAGTGGTTAACGCCTGTGCGTAGTAAGTAGGACATCACGGGTTCGAAACACGGTCCAGCGTGCATTTTCACTCGTCGCCGCTGTTTCCGTATAAATCGGCGATGCAGCTAACATCAAAGGTTATTTCCCTTCCCTTTCCTGCTCCACCCTGCTCCCCTCCCATCCCCCCATTTCCACGTTCGATTTACGTAATAAACCGTGTTAGCTGGCCAGTTAGTAAACTCTGCCTTATAATGCTGTGCCTCGCAGTTCTGCTGTTGCATGATGAGTTCTGTCTCATTCTATTCCATACAAACAATATTTGATCCCGTCGTTGTGGGCCGTTCTGCTGCAGCGCAGTTCCGCTTGGCGCTATCTTACCTTAATAGGAGGTGGCACGTATCAGCAAGACGACAATGGAGAGCTGTCCTACCGCTTACGACCTTGCGGCCGGCGAGTCCAATCATGGCGGCGTAGCGCCGCGTCAGCTGCGGTCAGTGGTGGCAACCTTCCAGCTACATAATTGCGCCCGCCGGCTCTTTTCCCCAATCAGAGCCAGGGTGGGATGCGGCCGGTGGTCGAAATTAGCCGGGCCTTCACGCTAGCACTGGCCGCTGCCCGCGCGGGACTTTGATTGCGAGCGCGTTCCTTCCGGCGGGGCGAGTCAAAGCAGCAGGTGGGGGCGGAAGGGGGGCGTGGTGGCCGGCGAATTCCAATACTGCCGCCGTTCCGCGCTAGCCTCCCTTCTTTCGCGGAGGACGCCAAGCTTTAATTACGAAAAAAGAAATTGCCTTCGTAGAGCGCGCAGGTGACAATGGAGGGGTGGAATGCCGAAGTACTAAAGAATGACTCTCTAACAACTTCGAATTGTTCCAGGTGCAGGACAGAGGGGGATGGAGAGAGAGAGAGAGAGAGAGAGAGAGAGAGAGAGAGAGAGAGAGAGAGAGAGAGAGAGAGAGAGGGGGGAGAGGGAGGGAGGGAGAGGGAGAAATGTTGGGGATGGAGAGCGTTAGAGTAAAAGGGATTGGAGCAGCAGAAATAAGAGGGAAAAGGGATGAAATGAAAATTAGTAAAAATGATCAGAATAGAGGCCTCTGTTTTACCGTCTGCAATCTGTTGAAACGTTCACTGATTATTGTTCCGAAATCACTCATCCATACTTGTCTTCGAATCCTGATGATTGGTTAAATTTCCATTACCACTTACTCACTTGTAAATCCGCTTCAAAAAATCGATTTTTGTTGTTCATCTTAAAACGATCCTTAAAGGGTTTTGAACAAAATAGTAGAAATTGAAATGGATATCGGGATGTTATTTAAAAGGCAAATTAAATATCTCTTGGTGTGCGGCCACACCCGTATTTCTGCTGCTTTTACACGCCGAGCATTGTCAGTAGATTCCCACTCGAGAAAGAGATACTATACAATTGTTTCTCGAGTTGGCAACCCTCTTATAAGACACGCTCTGCGATGATTTTATGTTTTTCCTGGTATATCTTCGGTTTTCGAGCGTTGTTTTTCTTATAAACATTTCTGTACCTTGCGTTTATGCTATTTTGTCATTCTTGAAAGTCTTTATGCATCGAAAAACGTTTTGGTGGTTGTGTGTAGCTCTAGAGTTGCTAAGGAATGTATTCTGTGTTCAGTATGAGTCAAGAGCGGGTGGCAGCTCATGTCATCAGAGTGGTCAAAGCTGAAAACTGGGTTCTTGAGACAATTAAATAGGCCAGAATAACAAGGAGAAACAAGGAAAGGAAGACAGGAGGTAAGGAACTAGTACACTTAGAAGATAATGCAGCTGGAATGTATTTGGAGCAATAAAGGTGTTCCATAAATAAAATACAACTTTGAATTGAATTTTCTTATAAATAAATTTTCTGATATGTTTATTTTAGGCACAAAAATCTATTTGAGCTAGGAGTTTGAAATTTAATATCTTTCTACATACTATTTGGAGTGAAGTAGAGTACAGACACTAATGTACCAGTAACATAAAGAAAAATACATTCTGCTTTATTATAGAGAATTAACCTGAATTTTGTTTCTGAGATCTAAATATTTCTAGAATAAAACTTCTGACTGAAATAATATGATGCTAGTTTACTTTTTGGTTGGGAATATTGTTAATCTGTTCGTAAAATTTGAAGCATCTAAGTAAAATAGTTAATCAGTGAGCAGATTCCAAGAATTAACGGCAAATAGAACACGTAATTTACTGATCTTCACAAGAGATGTAATAAAGCCAATATGTGAACTCACGTGATTAGCTGTAGATCAGTATGTTTAGCAATAAAAGTTCTTTTTTACCTTTTTTTACTTAGAGCCACGTAAACTTTATGAAAATAATTCATAATTTTCCTGGCCAGAATGAGATTTTCACTCTGCAGTGGTGTGTGCGCTGATCGATTAACTCAGTTTTTTTGTTACGGAGGGCAGCTAACCCTCTGACCGGACACGCTGAGCTACCGTGCCGGCAGCCATCTGAGCTACCGAAGCACGACTCACTCCCGGTACTCACAGGAGAGCTTCTGTAAAGTTTGGAAGGTAGGATACCAGATACTGACACAAGTAAAGCTGTGAGTACCGGGCGTGAATCATGCTTCGGTAGCTCAGATGGTAGAGCACTTGCCCGCGAAAAGAAACAGTCCCGAGTTCGAGTCTCGGTCTGGAACACAGTTTTAATCTGCCAGGAAGTTTCAATTGTCCTGGAGTTCACAGGCAAGTTACCTTAAGCACTCCCATAGAAGACAGCAATGCTAATAGAGCATATTATCAATGATGCCCATCCGCAAACCAGTGAAATTGTCCTAGAGTATCCGAAGATTCGTGTTCTGTCTCAAAATTGCACTCGGAATTATTTCAGAGATGCACGCAGCACTGTCTGAAGAATGTCTGTGGCACTAATAGTATGTGACGACAGTGACGGAGCGTGATGCCGTTGACAATGACTGACAGCGTTATATGGTGAAACAACAACAATGCTTGTATCCGAATGAAGATGTAGAGACCAAAAATGACGGCGATTTCGCATGCATGACGATTATGACTATACCATGATAATTATGACGAGCATGAGAACGGCAAAGCTGAGAGTGAAACTTAATGAGAATGAAGTTACTCATCGTCGTCGTCATCTTTACACATCAGGTTCTACTTGTTACATACGCCGAGGTGACGGAAGCCAAAGGATAGCGATATGCACAAACACACATGGCAGTAATATAGAGCACACAAGGTGTAAAAGGGCAGTGCATTGTGGGAGCTGTCTTTTCAACTCTGGTGAATCACGTAGAAAGGTTACAGCAGCATGGCGGGAATTAATAGACTTTGAACGTGGAATGGTAGTTGAAGCAAGACTCATGGAACCTTTCCATTTCGGGAATCGTCAGGGCATTCATTATTGAGAGTTCAGTAGTGTCAAGAGTGTGCCAAGAATAGTAAATTTCAGGCATTACCTTTCAGCAGTGCTGTGCCCAACGGCATTCACTTAACGGCCGATAACACTGGCGTTTGCTAACACACAATCAACGGTGCACGAAACAACTGCAGAAATCGATGTGATATGTTCGACGAACGTATTTGTTAGGACGTTTGTGAGCCACGGCTACAGACGACCGACTCGGGGGCCTTTGCTAACAGCGCGCTATCGATAGGAGATTCTCTCTTGGGCTCGTGACCATATCAGTTGGACCCAAGACGCCTGGGAAACGGTGGCCTGGTGAGATGAGTCCCTATTGCAGTTCATAACAGCTGATGATAAGGTTCGAGAGTGGCACAGACCCACGAAGCCGTAGACCGAAGCTGTCAACAAGGCACTGTGCAAGTTGATGTTAGCTCTATAATGATGTGAGCTGTATTCACGTGGAATGGACTGGGTCCTCTGGACCAACTGAACCGATCAATGACTGGCAGTTGTTGTGATCGGTTACTTGCAGACCATTTGCAGCCGCTTATGGACTTCATGCCTCCTCCCGCCGGAGTTTCGAGTTCTCCCTCGGGGATGGGTGTGCGTGTTGTTCTTAGCATAAGTTACTTTAAGTAGTGTGTATGTGTAGGGACCGATGACCTAAGCAGTTTGGTCCCTTAAAAATTCACCCACATTTGAACATTTATTTGGACTTCATGTCCCCAAAACGCACCATTGTTTCGCAACTTGAAAAACATGATGTGGGTACCCAGATAATCCAACATGTATCCAATCGAATATTTATGAGACGTAGTCGAGAGGTCAGTTCGTGCACAAACTCCTGCACTGACAACACCTTCGCAGTCATGGACAGCTACACAAGCAGCATGGCTCAATATTTCTGAAGTTTCTGGGGGGACGGACTTCCAACGACTTGTTGAGTACACGCCACGTGGAATTGCTGGACCTCGCCGGGCAAAGGAGGTCCGACATGATATTAGATGGTATCCCTTGACTTTTATCATCTCATTATATTCTTATACAAATTAGTCAGAGGTCCTACACCTGGTTTTAGATCTCCCTATGTTTCTTCATCCTACTCGTCCGTAATTGTATAATATTTCTGGCATTCTGTCATCCGCCATCCCACTAATATGTTCTTCCATTTATTTTGAAAGTGTTGTTAATAAAACTTCTCTATTTAAACTAGACTGGACTGCATGTGACTGCTTTAGTCTCTAATAAAACTTGCATCTAACTGCGTATTTAACTGGACTTAACTTTATCTGACTGCATGAAAATATTGTTGGAAAATTAATACTCAAAATACACATCTGACTGCATGAAAGTTTAATGGTAAAAATAAATGAAAGTCACCAACCTGCATCTGACTGCGTCTATGGACTTAGCTCGTGCACTCCTTCCCGTTTAGCCGATAATAAAACATATATTCAACTTAGCCGTAGTGCAATGGCATAAAATTGTCATTCTAGATAACTTTACTCATTTTGGCCCTGTTTGTTACTTAATAAAAATACTGTCCTGATCTGAATAATTTGCGAACTGTGCAATGGCATATAGATTATTTTACTCTGATAAATGACATTATTGGCTTTACTCATGGGAACTTTACTTTAATGTACCTTTTGGTTCAATGCAAGCACAGGATGCGGAGAACGACATAAGGTGTCAGATGAAACACTAATTTTACCTAAAAAAATATTTATTGTTCAAACTTTTAAGGCACATGGATTTACGAGAAAGTTTCACAAAACGCTTATTGCATCAACAATTGGATTTCTATCTAGATTTTAGACATTATTTAACCAAAGAAAACCTATTTTATTAATTATTAGTTCTAGTTTCCCCAGGTATGTGCCGAGTTTCGCTCAATATATAGCTTATTATGTGCGTAGCGCCAATTCTTACTTTGATGCTGTCACGAGCCGGCTGCCTCCTGCAGGCATCTAGCTCCGACTCGAAACAAGTGTGCTGTCTCTGCGCATCTCCTCACCTACCCAAACTTTTACCGCGTGCACCTAGCTCTGTTAGCTGTCAAAGATCATACTACTCGAAGATGTACTACTCGTCCAACCTCGAGGTTGGGACCTATCGACATTTTTCACTGGCTCTGTCCTGATCGAATCGCAGCACATACCTTTCAATTTGTATATTTTTTCATTTAGAGACAGCAATTCCAATACTGATCAAATTTCTGTACATTACTTTCCATCTTGTCTATGGTTCTACATTCGTTTTTACAGTCTGTATTTTTCATCATCATCATCATCATCATCATCATCATCATCATCATCATCATCTTCGCTTCACGGAGTTGGCTTACAGCCCGAAGTTATCTGTTTCTCTGTCATTCAACACCTCTCTTTCCTGTTGGTTTATAAGTCTCTACTTGTTTACCCACCCTGTCTTCCACCATTCCGTTCAAGTTTTGTTTCCATTTTATGCAACCTTATTAAAATTCTTAGTGTGTCCTTTTTTTATTGTTAGCAAGGTTTCGCTTCGATTCATTGCATCGCCGAGTAAGAGTATTTTGGAAAATTTCGGTGATTTCTTTTTCCTTCGTTTCCTTTGTAACGTTCTTGGTGAGTGTAAGCTTTGTATACACGACACCCTGCTAACTGGCAATAGAGAAGTGCAATAGCAGCACATTATACAATGAGGTGACAAAAGTCATGGGACACCTCCTAATATCGTGTCTGGCCTCTTTTTTCCGGTGTAGTGTAGCAGTTTGATGTGGTACTGATTCATCAAGTAGTTGGAAGTCCCTTGCACAAATATTGAGTCATGCTGCCTCTACAGCCGTTCATAATTGCGAAAGTGTTGCCGGTGCAGGAGTTTGTGCACGAACTCACGTCTCGATTATGTCCCATAAATGATCGACGGGATTCACGTCGGGCAATCACGGTGGACAAGTCCTTCGCTCAAACTGATCAGAATGTTCTTCAGACCATTCTCTAAAAATTGTGGCCCGGTGACATGAGCATTGTTGTTTTGGAACGTGAATGGTTGCAAATGTCTCCAAGTAGCCGAACACAACCATTACCAGCCAATGATCGGTTCACTTCGACCAGAGCACCCACTCCATACTTTTTAAACGCAGCCCACACCATGGAACCACCACCAGCTTGCAGAGTGCCATCTTGACCAGTCAATGGAATCGTGAGGTCTACGCCACATTCGAATTCTACTATCAGCTCTTACCAGTTGAAATCGGGATTCATCGGACCAGGCCACGGTTCTTCAGTCGTCTAGAGCCAAACCGACATGGTCATGAGCCCAGGAGAGGCGCTGCAGGCGATGTCGTGTTGCTAGCAAAGGCACTTGCGTCCGCCGTCTGCAGTCATAGCACATTAACACCAAATTTCTAACAGAGAGGTTTGTCCCACATTGGTTGATCGTCGGTAAAGCAGATGCCAGATGCCAGACTGAGATTCATTGGAAGAATCCTAAGGAAATGCAATCCGAAAACAAAGGAAGTAGGTCACAATACGCTTGTTCGCCCTCTGCTTGAATACTGCTCAGCAGTGTGGGATCCGTACCAGATAGGGTTGATAAAAGAGATAGAGAAGATACTGCTCATGTGTCTTCGTTACAGGATCAATTTAGTAATAGCGTTACGGAGATGATAGATAAACTCCAGAGGATGGCTCTGCAGGAGAGACGCTCAGTAGCTCGGTACGGGCTTTTGTTGAAGTTTCGAGAACATACCTTCACTGAGGAATCAAGCAGTATATTGCTCCCTCCTACGTATATCTCGCAAAGAGACCATGAGGATAAAATCAGAGAGATTAGAGCCCACACAGAGGCATACCGACAATCCTTTTTTCCACGAACAATACGAGACTGGAATAGAAGGGAGAACCGATAGAGGTACTCAATGTACCCTCCACCACAAACCGTCTGGTGGCTTGCGGAATATGAATGTAGATGTAGATTGGTTTCTGTGGTTATTTCACGCAGTGTTGCTTATCGTTTAACGTTGTACGTGGTGAGAGGCATGTCTGAAATTTGGTATTGTCGGCACCGCCTTGACGCTGTGGAACTCGGAATACTTAATTCCTTAAAGATTTCCAAAATGGAATGTCTCAAGCGTATAGTTCCTTTTGTGTTCAGAGTATTTTTAATTCCCCGCCGGCCGCGATGGTCTCGCGGATAAGGCGCGCAGTCCGGAGCCGTGCGACTGCTATGGTCGCAGGTTCGAATCCTGCCTCGGGCATGGATGTGTCTGATGTCCTTAGGTTAGTTAGGTTTAAGTAGTTCTAAGTTCTAGGGGACTAATGACCACAGCAGTTGAGTCCCATAGTGCTCAGAGCCATTTGAACCATTTTTTTAAATTCCCCTTTAGCAGCCATAATCACGCCGGTAGCCATTTGGCGTTAATCACCTGAACACAATTGACAGTTCCACCAATTAACTGTCCCTTTATACCTTGCCTACGAGGCACTACCACCATATCGCTTTACCACGAGTTTTGTCGCCTCAGTGTAGACTTTGGATGCGTTCCCCATTTGTAGTAAGTTAAGTATTTCCTTAGGGGGTACGACGCGAACAAAGTGAGTAGCAGCCCGATCGACGGCAGACGTTACATTAGGCCAGACACGTGTCCTCCTTTAAAGTTGGACTTGTTGGCGAAGTTGAGCAGGAGGGACACGTGGGGGACAGCGGCTGAGCCCCGGAAGCTGACACCCGCCGGCCTGCGGGGGCGGCGGCGCCCGTGCTGCTGCTCCCTGGCCGGAGGGGACACCGGGTGGAGGAAAGGAAAGAACAGGGCGGAGCGCCGATAATCCGCACACGCTGCGTAGGGCCCCGCTGCCGCCGCCAATAACCTAAGGAGATTGCCGCATTCCGCTACGCTTCGCAGCGCGCCGGCTTTCACCGCTGCCAGCCAGAGATTTTAACACTCTGTAGCCAGGTATGGGCTGCAGAGAGTCTGCTAGAGCACGACAAATTGTGATGGCTTTTAATACGGCAGAAGCGTTACAACCCCGATTCCCTCTTTTACACACTCACATCTAAACTTTCTGAATAAAAGTTTCTGGGTACCTATTAGTGGACGTTAATACGAGGCGTGTCCACCCTTCGTCTTGGTGATGGCTTCATCTCTGCTAGAAGCACTTTCAATGACGTGTCTGAAAGTCTGGCGGCCATTTCGTCCTTCGAGAAGGTACTAACGTTGGACGCTGATGTCCGGAAAGAAGGCAGTATTCTAACTCATGCCCATTGTGTTGCACTGGGTTAAGGC
The DNA here is from genome assembly GCF_023897955.1 of Schistocerca gregaria. NCBI lineage: Eukaryota > Metazoa > Arthropoda > Insecta > Orthoptera > Acrididae > Schistocerca > Schistocerca gregaria. The sequence continues at coordinate 469,841,905 of NC_064926.1, forward strand.
CTGGAGTCAGGGAAAACCAGTTCACTACTGGAATTTTACTATCCACAAACAGTTGCCTCACATATACTGCTTTGTGACAGGGTTAATTGCCATGTTCTTACATTAATCGAATCTGAACTGATCCTCAGGTGTATGCAACACACAATACTTTCAAATGGCTTCATATTCTTCCGCATTTAGATTTTCCTTAAGAGTGACAATGGGGCCTACTAAGGAGACTGCCTACACTACGCTTGTCGGTCCTCTTTTAGAATGCTGTTGCGCGGTATGGGATCCTTGCCAGATAGGACTGACGGAGTACATCGAAAAAGTTCAAAGAAAGGCAGCACGTTTAGCATTATCGTGAAATATGGGAGAGAGTGTCACAGAAATGATACAGGATTTGGGATGGACATCATAAAAAGAAAGGCGTTTTACGTTGCAACGGAATCTTCTCACGAAATTCCAATCACCAACTTTCTCCTCCGACTGCCAAAATATTTTGTTGACACCGACTTACATAGGGAGGAACGATCACAAAGATAAAATAAGGGAAATCAGAGCTCGTACGGAAAGAGATGTGTGTTCATTCTTCCCGTGCGCTATACGAGATTGCAATAATGGAGAATTGTGAAGGTGGTTCTATGAACCCTCTGCTGCCAGGCACTTAAATGTGATTTGCAAGGTATCCATGTAGCTGTAGATGTACACCCAACACATAGCACGGGAAGCACAACCATACCGTAATACCATATCCTCCGGCCTTCACTGTTGGTATTAAACATAAGGTTCCGAAGTTACCATTGACTATCATAGTTGGTTACAAGTATGTGTAGACTGCAGTAGCTTTCCTAGTAGGTTTGGTCGGTTATGATCGTAACTACATTACTGTACGTTAGATATGTTACGAGGGCTGTTCGGAAAGTAAGATCCGATCGATCGCGAAATGGGGCCCACAGTGAAAATCAAAAATTTTTTATTCGTAACGGTTAGTCACACATTCGACCTACCTCTCTAAGTAGTCGCCGCTCCGACTTAAAACATTTGTCGTGGCGTTGGCCGGCCGCGGTGGTTTAGCGGTTCTAGGCGCTCAGTCCGGAACCGCGCGACTGCTACGGTCACAGGTTCGAATCCTGCCTCGGGCATGGATGTGTGTGATGTCCTTAGGTTAGTTAGGTTAGGTCTACGTTCTAGGGGACTGATTACCACAGATGTTAAGTCCCATAGTGCTCAGAGCCATTTGAACCATTGTTTTGGCGTGGCGTTGTACTAACTTTCCTGTGTCCTGGTCACAGAAAGCAGCCACCTGTGCTTTCCGTCAATTCTCTACACTGGTCTGACTTTCGTTGTTTGTGCCAAGTATTGTCTTCGTAGCCAGCGATTCATGTGAGCAGAGGTGAACCTCGGAGGGAGGGAATTAAGGTCTATATTGTGAGTGATCGAACTTTCCTATCGAAAACGCTGCAGGAGCGTCTTCATTGTCCCTGCAGAACGCAGCTGAGGATTGACTTGAAGAGAGAAATGCCCCCCCCCCCTCCCGCCGGAGGTTCAAGTCCTCCTTTGGGCATTGGTGTGTGTGTGTGTGTGTGTGTGTGTGTGTGTGTGTGTGTGTGTGTGTGTGTGTGTGTGTGTGTGTGTGGTGTTCTTAGGATAAGATAGTTTAAATAGTGAATTAGTGTGTAAGCCTACGGATCGATTACCTAAGCAGTTTGGTCTCTTAGGGATTCACACACATTTGAACATTTTTTTGAAAGAAACGCATGACATATGTTATTTGGGCTGCATAGCTTCAAGCGAAATCTCTCACCAGTCTTCCGTAGTTGGTGGGAGACAGATTTGTTGTAGGCAGACCTACGCGCTGTCCGTCCCCGATAGCTGAGTGGTCAGCGCGACAGAATGTCAATCCTAAGTGCTCGGGTTCGATTCCTGGCTTGATTGGAGATTTTCTCCGCTCAGGGACTGGGTGTTGCGTTGTCCTAATCATCATCATTTCATCCTCATCGACGCGTCAGATCGAAAGACTTGAACCCGGCGAACAGTATACCCGACGGGTAGTCACATGACATTTATATTTATCTGTAAGTGCTCACTGTGCCTTCATACGACGCTGTCGACGTGCTTACTAGACACACTTCCGAACACATCTGTGCAGAGCTTCATTGGATTTCCATAGTGGTTTCCATTTCGCACCAAATCGGACCTTACTTTCCATCGCTTTGTTCGCGAAAGCGATCAGTGTCTTACCACAGTTCCCTGAAAACCGGAAGTTACGAACCGTTTAGAAACTGAGGACACACAAAGCATAACCTGCGAAACATTTTCGTTCTACTTAGTTATTATCCTCCTGCCTCTTACTTAAAAATTAACAGTATTTACAGCAGGCCGCGCGGGATTAGCCGAGCCGTCTCGGGCGCTGCAGTCATGGACTGTGCGGCTGGTACCGTCGGAGGTTCGAGTCCTCCCTCGAGCATGGGCGTGCGTGTTTGCACGTACGATAATTTAGGTTAAGTGCGTGGAAACATAGGGACTGCTGGCCTTAGGAATGAAGTCTGATAAGATTTCACACACATTTGAACATTTTATTTACAGCAAAACTGAAACTGCCAATGTTTAATTTAGTTTTTATTCGAAAATTGTTGATTTTTAACGTAAAATAAAGAGATGTTGTATCAAAAATAAGAAAAATACATATTCAACATATGGTGTTAGAAAAGGCAATTTCTCCCAAAATTAGGTAATACTAAAAAAAATAATAAAAACACATCAGAATCGCTTTAATACTTCGTCGAGCTTGTATGAAAAGGTTTCTGTTATTCATTAACAGCTTTATGAGTCCATAATAACACTAAACTCGTGCCTTTGATCATGAAAAAAAAAACAATAGTAACATAGTTTTTACGTTTGTGCATGTGAACTTTTCTTGCATCAAAAGTAATTGCTTTGGTTGGATAAAACCGCAGAAAATACATGATCAACTAATTTTTATTACTCTTTCAATACACGATGGAAAAGTACTTAACCATGTGCGGTTCTAATTATTTGAAAAACAAACAAACACAAAAAACACAAGAAAAACACAATCAGAAGTCGTCACTCGCAGTTTTTCTCTCACACATTCACTTATGTTCCCTTCCCTAGTATTACTACCGTTAATCCTACTATTTACTGCTTCATTTATGTGTTGTACAAAACGAGGGAACCACCATTTTGGTAGAGCGCAGCCCAAATTTCACGTGATGGTGGGTAGCATTCTGCATGCATTCGCCAAACCCAGACCCTTCTGTCCAACTGCCACAGGGTATAATCTGATTCACCAATCCGAATCACTTGTTTCCCATCATCCATTGTCCAGGGACTTCGCTCTTTACACCACCTCAAGCGTCGCTTAGCACTGTCTACAGAAATGTGTGGTTGTTCGATCATTGAACCCAATTCATTTTTAACTTCCTGCGCACAATCGATATCCTAGCCGAACTATCTTTCTTTCGGATGCTTGCATGCGATTTCTTTTTTTTTTGTAACTACCTACCCCTGTACTCGACGGTCCCTGTCCATCAGTACATATGTCTAGTTGGTCTTGGGCCAGTTGTGATTGTTCCATGGCGTGTTCACTTCACAGTCCATTACGAACACTTGACGTGGCCGTCTTCACAAGGGCTGAAACGTATCTGATCGACTTATTCCTCAGGTGACATCCAGTGACTACTACAGGTTCGAAGTAACTGAGCTCACCTGACCGACACGTTTTGTTATTTCTTCTTCACTACTGACAACACAATGCTCCCCGCTTACTTTTATACTGATGCGTCCGGCTTTCGTAACTTCTGCTGGTCAAGCTCCCGTTACACAGGGGTGTACGGATACTTTTGATCAAATTGTATATAACCACACTCTGCGAATCACTGCTAAGTGTTTGCCGGTTGGGCTTTTTACTGTACTGTACATTATTACTTCGTCCAGTTCCGTTCACACATGTGGCTAGTTAGGAATAAGTGATCACGCTATTAATTACTTGATTTATTCTGCATGATTTCTACAACACAGATACATTGAAGCGCCAAAGAAACTGATGTAGGCATGCGTATTCAAATACAGAGATATCTAAACAGGCAGAATACGGCGCTGCAGTCGGCAACGCTATAGTTTCCCATATTAATGTGCTGATTAAAACTCTCACAAGTTAGATAATTGTAATTGGCAAACGTCTTCGGCATGTGCAAATAAACCAGTACATTAGATTCCACTGATGATAGACATGTGCCTGATACTGGTCCAACCTATTTCCAAGAAATTAACACTTAAAAAAAATTAAAACTCAGAAAGCAAACCAATCTTTGACAATATATAATTGCAAGGTGTATCCTTCATGGCTGATACAACGAAACACTTGCACGACTTAACTTTTGGGAATATCAGACCATTAAGAACACGTGTGACCATTTCAAGGCATTCAGTTGTAAGCTAATTCTTTCACAAAAGCAGTCAACGGCTTTATGCGCTTTCTGACATTCAACATCAACAAATCAAGTTCAGATGAAACTGAAATACGCAAATGACTCTGAAACAAGGTTGCAAAAAGGGAAGATAAGTGTACAATATTGATCATAGGTGGAGCATCAACTGTAGAATGAAATCATCTTGAGGATAAGGTGAAATACAACCAGTCAGTTGCAGAAGTGAAAGGTTGATTCAAATTTTATTTCATCAGAATAAACCTTTCAATTTTGGAACTAACATGCCGTATTTCACTTTATCCGCATGAAGATAGGTAGTTGATTTGAAAGTAAACTTAGGTGATGTTCCTGTACCTGGCTTTTACAAACGTACACTTGGAGATATGAAAATAACAGAAAAGTTGAATATGAAATCATGTACATGTTTATTGGTATTATCTTTAATTGAGAAGGGAAATTATCTACTAGATATGCTGTTAGTGACATTTATCTCACGTCAACTTCGAAGGAATGATTTTCATAATTATCGAATTTTCTTAATGTGTGAGTAACGGTGGTATGGCTGCAACTAAAGCAGAGAAAATTTATTAAGAGTAATATTTAAGGTAAAGCGCAAGGCGTGGTGACTCGCGAACATCGGAAGACTAGGCCAGCGCTTCGTAAGAAGCCAGACGTATTGACAACCTGCTGAGAAAGTGGCACTGCTGTGATGGCTAGGAGAGGAATACTAGATGACGTAGACATACAACCAGAATGTTCGAGAACCTTCTGGAAGAAGGTTTAGGAAGGCCTTCGGACGAATAAGGGAAACATCTCTATGGGAGAAATTCTTACAGAAGTCCCTGAAAAACCAGTATATGCGAGCCTCGGAGCCACTATATGAGTTGAGTGACCCTTCAAATTGTCCTGCTGTAGATTTAAATGTACAAAATTCGAGGGAGGACACTTGAATTTCCGATAACAATCCAGCAACAGTTAGTATCTCGAGTTTAGTAATAAGATCTGTTGAGTGCGTCTCTAGTGTAGTGCAACGAGTTATAGTTGACATTTAATATGTGTCAGAATGTAAAGAGGAACAAACTGTGTCTTACACTTGTCTCTCATTGTAGTTACCGCATCTGACTGAGAACTGTCGGAACACGTTGTGAGCAGAGAGGGAGCGGTAGAGTGTAATCGTTGATATGCAAAGATATAAAGACACTGGAAGACACCAACCCGAACAAAGGTGAACTTTTGGAAAATATATTGTTCTGAAATTGGACCATTAACTGTTTGAATGCTTATTCAGTTCCTACGGAGCCAACAAGTTCTCCTCTCCGTTCCAAAATCACATCTGTTAAGCATCCTAGGGGACTTCCTCCCTCTCATTCCGTTAAAGGTAAATTAGCACACTTCAGCACACAATATCGTTAACGCCCTGGTTGCGTCACGCAGGCTACACCCTCATCTAAGTCGTGACGCGACATGTCTGCAAGCAAAATATGAGAGGGAACTAAATGAAAACGAGACATGGGTAAAATGAGGTCTACATCTAAATCTACATACAAACAGCACAATCCACCATACGGTGCGTGGCAGAGGGCACCTCGTACCACAACTAGCATCTTCTCTCCCTGTTCCACTCCCAAACAGAACGAGGAAAAAATGACTGCCTATATGCCTCTGTACGAGCCCTAATGTCTCTTATCTTATCTTTGTGCTCTTTCCGCGAAATGTAAGTTGGCGGCAGTAAAATTGTACTGCAGTCAGCCTCAAATGCTGCTTCTCTAAATTTCCTCAGTAGCAATTCACGAAAAGAGCTCCTCCTTTCCTCCACAGACTCCCACCCGAGTTCCTGAAGCATTTCCGTAACACTCGCGTGATGATCAAAGCTACCAGTAACAAATCTAGCAGCCCGCCTCTGAATTGCTTCTATGTCCTCCCTCAATCCGACCTGATAGGGATCCCAAACGCTCGAGCAGTACTCAAGAATAGGTCGTATTAGTGTTTAATAAGCGGTCTCCTTTACAGATGAACCACATCTTCCCAAAATTCTACCAATGAACCGAAGACGACTATCCGCCTTCCCCACAACTGCCATTACATTCTTGTCCTATTTCATATCACTCTGCAATGTTACGCCCAAATATTTAATCGACGTGACTGTGTCAAGCGCTACACTACGCCGGCCGCGGTGGCCGTGCGGTTCTAGGCGCTGCAGTCCGGAACTGCGAGACTGCTACGGTCGCAGGTTCGAATCCTGCCTCGGGCATAGATGTGTGTGATGTCCTTAGGTTAGTTAGGTTTAAGTAGATCTAAGTTCTAGGGGACTGATGACCTAAGATGTTAAGTCCCATAGTGCTCAGAGTCATTTGAACCATTTTCGCTACACTACTAATGGAGTACTCAAACATTACGGGATTCTTTTTCCTCTTCATCTGCATCAAAGATGTAGTCTTTACTGTTTCAAGAGGTAATCGCCTTACTGTTGACACATTGATCTCTCTGTGAGGCAAGGTTTCCAATGCCTTCATGGAAAAATGCTTGGTGTTGCTTGCGAAAAGATGATTGTATGCCGGGGATGCACCTCTTCATCCGAAGCAAATCGACGGCCACAAATGTGATTCTTCGTTTCTCCAAAAACATGGAAATACGATGGGGAGAGATCGGGACTGTATGGAGGATGTGTAAGGGCTTCCCAGCGAAACTTCTGCAACGTAGTCGAAACATCTTTGCTTTGAAACATGTGGGCCCGTCAACATGTTTCGAGTACCCTGCAGAAGTTTCGCTGGGAAGCCCTTACACATCCTCCATAGAGTCCCGATCTCTCTCCATCATATTTCCATATTTTTGGAGCAATGAAGAAACACATATTTGGCAGTCGATTTGCTTCTGACGAAGAGTTACATGACTGTCTACAATCATGTTTTGCACAGGCAAACGCAAACATTTTTCTGTCAAGGCATTTATCGCCTTTTTTCACAGTGGGATAAACGTAAAAGTTATGACAAATACTTTTGAAATAATAAACAATTCACTTACTTTTTCCATATGTCTAGTTTTCATGTGACTGCACCTTATCTACAACGAAACAGAAAAAGATAATATCAGAAGATGTGTAACATGGCAGGATGAAAACAATTGTGCCATTGTTCTTGATCGTTTTCGTACTGGACCTCCAAATAACCCGATTTTTATCGAAAATTTTACACTAATTTTCTTTCTATGTGATGAACATTTCTTTTTTGGCTAATGTTATCCTTAAAAAAAGGAAATCACAAGGCTTTCATGAAATATGGCCGCAGACCTTCATTTCGCATGTTGTTCAGTCCTCAGTTTTGAAAGGCATGCACGCCACCCGCTGTCTCCGACGGAACCTCTAGCCGTTCGTTCCTCCTGCTCTTTACATCTACAGTGTATCGAGTGGAGCAGCAATAAGACGCTGGACACGCTTTATAGAATACCGTAGTTCTATATCCCGTCCCGCCATGCAGATTTAGCATTTCAGTGATTTCCCTAAATCCCTTAATATGAATGCAGGGATGGTTCCTTTGCAGAGGACACAGCCGATTTCCTCCTTCATTCTTCCTAGCTGAAGCTTCTGTTATCCATTCCTGATGAGCCCGTCGTCCAAGTGGCGTCAGACCATAATATTCCCACCTTGACACTGCACCAAGTCAGGTGCGAGATGCTTCCACGTAGCGTCTGTACACCAACAGTACTACTCGGAACTGCCATGCTTCATAACCGGATGCCATTGCAGCTATGGCACACCATTCGTACCTGCAATGAAAAAGTACATACAGTGTAGTAAATAGGACCTTCTAAGTGAACAAATGGTTTTCGATACGAAATTAATTCTTAAACAACAGATAAAAACTAAACATGATGAACTGCAATGCAGTACTGAAAGTTACTTGTTCTGACTTGGACATTCGTTCGTTCATGAGCATTAAAGTGTTTACCAGCTTTTCACTCAAAACTGAATGTGCTGTCTTCGGTTATAAAAACGATGAACTGAAATTACTATTGCGAACAGCGTGTCTCAGTGCCCACATTTACATGAAGACAAAATTAACTGGCGTTCGCTGTGCAGGAAATTAAATTAAAACCGATACTTAAAGAGCTCTACCAAAATCAAACTGTGCACTGCCAAAAATACTGGATCGCTGAAATTACATAGCAGCACTATAAAACACACACTGTTCACTGGCCTGTTAAACTCTGTATTACAAAGAAAATGCTTAGAATTTGCGTAATGTCAACGTGAGATGAGAAATGAAAGCACCAGGAAAATTTGAAAAGAATCTTATCTGAAAAATTGCCGCATAATCAGCATCAACGGCACAGCATGAAGTAATCGCGTCAGTTAAAATATGTTAAAGTAAAACTAAACTACTGGGAGAAAGATTGGGATGATTTTCTCATACTAAAATAACTTCTTAGTTGAGCTGAAAATAGAAATCCGTTCATTATAATGACACTGTTGTATTTCAAATTCTTATTTCACAAGAACATAAAACCCACAGAAAACCAAAAACCTTTTACTTTCTTTACAAAAATCTTCAAGGCAATGCTTTAACGATTTTGCAAATTGAAATGAATTGAACTGAAATCACCTAAACTGAAGTGGGGACGTGGGCTGTTCTGTTGCAAGAACCGATAATATTATCAGTTCGTGATATCAAAAATTATTACCTTATAGACAAAAAATGGCTCTTAGCACTATGGGACTTAACTACTGTGGTCATCAGTCCCCTAGAACTTAGAACTACTTAAACCTAACTAACCTAAGGACATCACACATATTCATGCCCGAGGCAGGATTCGAACCTGCGACCGTAGCAGTCGCGCGGTTCCGGACTGCGCGCCTAGAACCTTATACACATGTATCATCATTTACTCATACAGTAAAGCTGCATGTCCTCGGGAAAAATTACGGCTGTAGTTTCCCCTTGCTTTCAGCCGTTCGCAGTACCAGCACAGCAAGGCCATTTGGTTAATGTTGCAAGGCCAGATCAATCAATCATCCAGACTGTTGCCCCTGCAACTACTGAAAAGGCTGCTGCCCTCTTCAGGAACCACATGTTTGCCTGGTCTGTCAACAGATACACCTCCGTTGTGGTTGCACCTACGGTACGGCCATCTGTATCGCTGAGGCACGCTTATAAACATATGCCCTCCCCCCATGAACCATGGACCTTGCCGTTGGTGGGGAGGCTTGCGTGCCTCAGGTGAAAAGACGAGGGCTGCTAGAAATCCTTGTGTAACAGAATATTGAATTTAATTGATGAAAGGAGAAAATATAAAAATGCAATAAATGAAGCAGGCAAAAAGGAATACAAACGTCTCAAAAATGAGATCGACAAGAAGTGCAAAATGGCTAAGCAGGGATGGCCAGAGGACAAATGTAAGGATATAGAAGCTTATCTCACTAGGGGTAAGATAGATACTGCCTACAGGAAAATTAAAGAGACTTTTGGAGAGAAGGGAACCACTTGTATGAATATCAAGAGCTCAGATGGAAACCCAGTTCTAAGCAAAGAAGGGAAAGTAGAAACGTAGAACGAGTACATACAGGGTTTATACAAGGGCGATGTACTTGAGGACAATATTATTGAAAGGGAAGAGGATGTAGATGAAGACGAAATGGGAGATACGATACCACGTGAAGAGTTTGACAGAGCACTGAAAGACCTGAGTCGAAACAAGGCCCTGGGAGTAGACAACATTCCGTTAGAACTACTGACAGCCTTGGGGGAGCCAGACATGACAAAACTCTACCAGCTGGTGAGCAAGATGTATCAGACAGGCGAAATACCCTCAGACTTCAAGAAGAATATAATAATTCTAATCCCAAAGAAAGCAGGTGCTGACAGATGTGTAAATTACCGAACTATCAGTTTAATAAGTCACAGCTGCAAAATACTAACGCGAATTTTTTACAGACGAATGGAAAAACTGGTAGATGCGGACCTCGGGGAGGATCAGTTTGGATTCCGTAGAAACGTTGGAACACGTGAGGCAATACTGACCTTACGACTTATCTTAGAAGAAAGATTAAGAAAAGGGAAACCTACGTTTCCAGCATTTGTAGACTTGGAGAAAGCTTTCGACAATGTTGACTGGAATACTCTCTTCCAAATTCTGAAGGTGGCAGGGGTAAAATACAGGGAGCGAAAGGCTATTTACAATTTGTACAGAAACCAGATGGCAGTCATAAGAGTCGAGGGGCATGAAAGGGAAGCAGTGGTTGGGAAAGGAGTGAGACAGGGTTGTAGCCTCTCCCCGATCTTATTCAATCTGTATATTGAGCAAGCAGTAAAGGAAACAAAGGAAAAATTCGGAGTAGGTATTAAAATCCATGGAGAGGAAGTAAAAACTTTGATGTTCCCGATGACCTGGAGGACCTGGAAGAGCAGTTGAACGGAATGGGCAGTGTCTTGAAAGGAGGATATAAGATGAACATCAACAAAAGCAAAACGAGGATAATGGAATGTAGTAAAATTAAATCGGGTGATGTTGAGGGAATTAGATTAGGAAATGAGAAACTTAACATAGTAAAGGAGTTTTGCTATTTAGGAAGTAAAATAACTGATGATGTTCGAAGTAAAGAGGATATAAAATGTAGACTGACAATGGCAAGGAAAGCGTTTCATAAGATGAGAAATTTGTTAACATCGAATATAGATTTATCTATCAGGAAGTCATTTTGAAAGTATTTGTATGGAGTGTAGCCATGTATGGAAGTGAAACATGGACGATAAATAGTTTGGACAAGAAGACAACAGAAGCTTTCGAAATGTGGTGTTACAGAAGAATGCTGAATATAAGGTGGATAGATCACGTAACTAATGAGGAGGTATTGAATAGTATTTGGGAGAAGAGAAGTTTGTGGCACAACTTGACTAGAAGAAGGGATCGGTTGGTAGGACATGTTTTGAGGCATCAAGGGATCACAAATTTAGCACTGGAGAGCAGAGTGGAGGGTAAAAATCGTAGAGGGAGACCAAGAGATGAATACACTAAGCAGATTCAGAAGGATGTAGGTTGCAGTAGGTACTGGGAGATGAAGAAGCTTGCACAGGACAGAGTAGCGTGGAGAGCTGCATCAAACCAGTCTCAGGTCTGAAGACCACAACAACAACAACAACAACAACAACAACATAAACATATGCATAATGCAAATCCAATTTCTGTGTTCCATGAATTCTGCGTCTGTAAGTCCTTCCACCATATTAATAATTCCTAACAATTTTCTTCAGCAAAACCCTCTTCCAATATGCACTACAGTTCTGCCATCTTACTCCATGTGCAACTCTCCTCTCTACAACTAAGCCAGAGATACTACAATCACTGCCGTTAAGTAGACTATTTCGCAAATGGCTCTCGCTACTGTATCGCTCTCGTGTCATGAAATTTCCACTCATTTTGAAACTATCCGCAAATAAATGTCCAGTCCACATATATACGTCATCCTTTCAGTAGAACTAAAATTTAAGTAACTAACCTCACAAGTACAATTTTCATAACAAATTTAATAGAATTATTGAGTTGAAACCTAAGTTTAGGTTACTGCTGAAGCCTCTACAGATGTGAAGATCACAAATCGATATTGCAGGCACGAGCACTTTTGTTACGCTGCTGCAATATTTTGCTTTCTTTTATACATATTTCGCGAACAACATTTAGATTTGATGCAGAGTCTTTCCGAATGCCGTTCTTTACACACATCAATCAATGGAAAAACAACATAATGGCTTATGGGGTGTAGATGTAGACGAAAATGTAATACCGCTTCAACTGAAGCCTTTGCATGGTAGGGAAGTTCCCATTTCCTACTAGCCTATACGAGTAGAAGGTGACACGGAAAGGTTAATAAGCCAAGTATAAAAAGAAGAAACAAGCAACTACTCGTGTTTGGAAGGTACTCGAGGAACACCTAGACAGCCAAAGCACAGGTGGCGACCAGAACGGATTTAGCTAGTCAGAAGTACCGCTGACCAGAGAATCGCGAATCTTTTGACCTACTGGAGGAGCATAGGGAATGGGCAGGAGCCAATGGGTACTCCAGTCGCACGTACGCGGCTCACTCTGGCCCTCAGGATGTCACAGACAGAATATCTGAAGACCTGTCTCTCTGAGGCCGAGTTCGACAGATTGTGCATTCCCTTTGGTCCTCGATCAAGGGATTCCTGCATCGAATTTAGGTGATGGAAAGCCATTTCACCACAGCTATAAGACCTTTGCGGTAGAAGTGATGAGATGTTATGGCCTGTAACCAGAGATGTGTTCGAGCAAACTAGACTGTTTTGTAAGACTCTAGGTGCTACAGTCTGGAGCCGCGCGACCGCTACGGTCGCAGGTTCGAATCCTGCCTCGGGCATGGATGTGTGTGATGTCCTTAGGTTAGTTAGGTTTATGTAGTTCTAAGTTCTAGGGGACTGATGACTTCAGAATTTAAGTCCCATAGTGCTCAGAGCCGTTTGAACCATTTTGTAAGACTCTACGCAATTCGATAGCGATTTTATTTGACTTCGAGGAACTTTACCATGATGGTTTTTGACCGTGTTCTGATAAATTGTCGATGATGTTCCTTCCATTGAATGGAAAATATGGGTACTACGAAAGCACTGATCGATGTTTCGTTTCCTCTGAGCTCTCTTTTTTCGTTTTCACTCTAATCAACGATAACAAAGACAAGGGGGCAAAAATTCCATCGCTGTGTCGTCTTACACATTTTCTCGCTTTACCATTTTACTCTTTTTTTAGCTTTTGTCAGCTTCGTTTGTGCGTTTATAATTTTCAATGAATATTCATTTCTCTTTCTGTTGTCGGAACAAACTGATGTTTTGTATGCACGTGTGAAATTAATGTTAGTAGTGCACTAATTGCCAATTTAAGGTGGAAATTTGGAACTGATGGATGAATTATAGTATTTCCTCTCTTATTTTCCTTAAAATGGATGTCAGAGTGTTTGCAATGCTGCAAATTATGAAATTATATACCGAGCGAGGTTGCGCATTGGTTAGACACTGGACTCGCATTCGTGAGGACGACGGTTCAATCCCACGTCCGGCCATCCTGATTTAGGTTTTCCGTGATTTCCCTAAATCACTCTAGGCAAATGCCGGGATCGTTCCTCTGAAAGGGCACGGCCGACTTCCTTCCCTACTCCGATGAGACCGATGACCACGCTGTCTGGTCTCCTTCGCGAAACAATCAACCAATCAATCAATCATGAAATTATAAGCATTTAAAAATAAGTGTTTCTTTCTTAGTAAATTACTTTGTTCAAAGGATTTTTTAAATCATAATGCATTATTCAATTAAGTATATACATACAAAGAGCAATTATTTTATAAAAATGTTTGACTATACTTCATTTCAAGTTTTCCTTCCAACATTTCCTTTCTTCCTTCGTTTTCATTTAATATCATTTTGGCGTATCGAGTTCGTTTAGTTTTGGTTTTAGGATATTTTCCTTTGTATCTGACGATTAACGTCAGCATAAAAATAATTACTAAGATACAAAAGTTTATACAACACAATAATATGAGAATAGGTTGACAGGCTGCACTTTTTCTAGTTTGCAGCAGAATCTTTATTATATTTAGATTTTTGGAGGATTTCATTCAGTAGTTTGGAGGACCACTTTTTATGAGGAGTAGGTGATACAGACATTTGACGTAGTGTATATCATTTTAATGATTTCACTGCGTCTAGCACAGTAGTCAATCGACCATTTGGCAACGGTTTTCCGTTTCTCATCTGGGAACGCATGTTATTAATAGTTATGAAACATTCAGTCTCGCCTTGTTATAACGCATAACACCGTAATCAGCTGGTCAGATCAACGAATCTTATTTTTTATGTTCATTCCAACCTCCCCCCCTCCCTCTGCAAAAAGAATGTTGTTGATCGTACGTAATCCATCACAATTAATCGGTTCCAGGGGAAATATTTTTTCCCTTTGAGTGTGTGTTTAACGAAGCCTTCCCACAGGAATTAGTGGGTGGGGAGAGCGACCGGAATAAATTAATTATCGATCACACACAGTTTCGCTCGTTCGTGCTAGGCGCCGACGTACCAACAACGCAATTGTGTTCGTCTGACGCGCTAGTAGGTTTACAAACATTCGCTTGGCGACATGAACTACCGTCATCTGAAAGTTAGGAAGTCCGGAAGTGAGTACATTACCGGTACTAACGTCCTGTTAGTAATCTTGTTTAAGATCTCATTCTGCACATCTTCTCCATATCGGTGATTTAGTATCATGTAATCCCATTCACTTCCTAACGTTTGGCAGTCAAAACGCTCTAATTTTTCTTGTTCCTCTTCTTTCCTTCCTTACTGACTGCAAGGAGCGATAATTTTCATTTTACGTAACGCTTCTTAAATACGCTGTCTTTCTCCTCTTAATTGCACTGGAAAGTTCTCTGTCACCAGCAACTCGCTTGAAATCAGTTTCGTTTTTCATTCTCATATCCTCGGTATCTTCATATCCGCAACTTGAAAGTTCGTTTGTGATGGGATTTAATTAACATGCCCAACATTCTACTCCAAAGAGAAAAGCTGACAAAACTTAACTTGTGACAAGATTTGGACATGTAATCAAACTCATTTTAAGGACGCCTGTCGAATTTGTTCCATGGAGAGTTTTACTTACCTGTGAGATGCCCAATACATTAAAGTCACTTAATATGACCATTAATCTTATCTTTTCATAATTGATATGTAGCCTCAAACATTTATTATTTTCTCCTGTTATGTTAATCAGTTGTACGACATGTATTTTATCAGCGATTACGACCATTCACATCAGTATAGCGGATGTTGTTGGCTCACTTTCAGTTTACCTTTTCCCCTTTTCCACATCTTACAAAGTATTTCGAAAATTAGGTTTGCAAAGAATGTCGAATGAACCTCTAGACAGTACACAATATTACGTTACCCTTCTCTTAGGTTCTGCAAATTTGGAAACCTTAGTATCTGATTTTACCTATGGAATTCGGTTCCGATATAAGTTTTCTATACGGAGTAGTCCATTGATAGTGACCGGGCCAAATATCTCACGAAATAAGCATCAAAAGAAAAAAACTACAAAGAACGAAACTCATCTAGCTTGAAGGGGGAAACCAAATGGCGACATGGTTGGCCCGCTAGATAGCGCTGCCATAGGTCAAACGGATATCAGCTGCGTTTTTTTAAAAGTAGGAATGCCCATTTTCCATTACATATTCGTGTAGTACGTAAAGAAATATGAATGTTTTAATTGGACCACTTTTTTCGCTTTGTGATAGATGGCGCTGTAATTGTCACAAACGTATAAGCACGGGGTATCACGTAACATTCCGCCAGTGCGGACGGTATTTGCTTCATGATACATTACCCGTGTTAAAATGGACCGTTTACCAATTGCGGAAAAGGTTGATATCGTATTGATGCATGGCTATTGTGATCAAAATGACCAACAGGCGTGTGCTATGTATGCTGCTCCGTATCTTGGAGGACGCCATCCAAGTGTCCAGACCTTTCGCCGGATAGTTACGTTATGTAAGGAAACAGGAATTGTTCAGCCACATATGAAACGTCAACTACGAGCTGCAACAAACACTACTACACACTAAAACATTCATATTTCTTTACGTACTACACGAATATGTAATAAAAATTAGTTTTCCTATTTTAAAAAAACGCAGTTTATATCCTTTTGACCGATGGCAGCGCCATCTAGGGGGCCACCCATAGCGCCATCTGGTTTCCCCGTTCAAGCTAGACAAGTTTCGTTCTTTGTAGTTTTTTCGTTTGACGCTTATTTCGTGAGATATTTGACCCGGTCACGATCAATGGACCACCTTGTATGTGGGATACCCTTCTGACCCATACAAACTGTTTTTGAGGACTTGCGCTAGTTTGTGATGCTGCGCCCGACGCAGTACGTTTTCGTACTCCACAAAGCATACGTCCACCTCCGAACCTGACCGA
This sequence comes from Schistocerca gregaria, assembly GCF_023897955.1. Classification (NCBI taxonomy): domain Eukaryota; kingdom Metazoa; phylum Arthropoda; class Insecta; order Orthoptera; family Acrididae; genus Schistocerca; species Schistocerca gregaria. Next base: position 469,858,305 of record NC_064926.1, read on the forward strand.
TCACAGTTCCTGAGAGCCATGCGGATGACCTGGGTTAAGATCCCGGTGCTGCCAAGGATTATTGCTTAGAGAAATGACTGGAAACTGACGTAAGTTAGGTTCGTGATGACGACTGAGTAGCCGCTTGAATAAGAATATTATAAGTGAAGACAGGTAAGCTGTCAACTGCCACGAGACGTTTGTGCTGACCCCATGCCATTCGATACTGTATCCGAACTATACCATATGGCAGAGTACAATACTGCAGCTGTTATGCATCGCCCGCTCCACCCACGCTGTATCGATAACGCCTTGAAAAGAGGTTATAAGAAGAACACCACTAAAACAGAAGAAGGTTAATGGAATGCAGTCGAATCAAATCAGGCGATGGTGTAATATTGACACAATTTACACAAAAGGGGAAAGGTTGCCTGTTCACGTGCATTTAAGGGGGGCTGTGAGCTCGCCAGCTGGTCAGTCTGGGTCAGTCTCTCGTCCCGAGCTTGCTAGTCTGCCTCTCGTCCGCATTTGTTAGGCAGTTAGTGTCTGTCTGTCGTACGGAGTGCTAGTATGTCTGTCGTTCGGATCAACGTTTAAAGCCAGCAAAAAGAGTCTTTCCACTCCGCCAGTAATAGAACTCAGCGAGTGGTCGCCCGGTCGGGGCTTAGTTTCTGCATCTGAGTCTGCGCGTTAGGCCGCCAGTCTGCTCGAGTTTGATCAGGCAATGGTCATTGGCGGTTGGATCGATCGGTCCGTCGGTCGCGCACTGAGACACAAGATGACTTGTCCGTCTTGAGCGTCGGCGCATGTGAGGTCGCCACGTGAGTCCAGTGGGCCGCGGCGTATAGCGAGGGGTAGTGACTTCGCGGTCGACACGAGAGCAACAGGAGTCAACCCAAGACACCAGTCTGGACGGTGCGAGCTGTGACGTCGTGAGATGGGAGATCGGCGCGTCTTCCTGCGTCCGTTGAAGCGGATGGCAGCGGACGGTCCGGGAGAGCGATCTGGGGGTGCTGCGCCAGGTCTTCGAGAAATGGCACTTTATTAGACGTTAAGTGATTGGTGATATGTTGTTTGATTTACTCTTGTTAAATTCTACTTGTTTTCTTAATGAGGTCACCAGCCGTACTGCTTTGGGGTCCTCCCACCATTATTCTCCGTTTTCCTACCCACGGGAAGGTGGTTGTTTATAAATTGTGTGGTCCGTTTTTCCCTTGTGGAGTAGGGGCGGGTTAGAGCAACCTGCGGTTCGGGTTGTTCGGTAATCTCCCTATCAATCTACCGTACGTTAGTAGCTGCCTCTGTCATGTTTGTCGGATTTGGTGTGTTAACGAATTTGTTGCTTGGAGTGTAACGGCCTAATACCTGAAATATGTTTTGATCTTTGGAAACTTTCATATTGTTCCCTAATATCTTGAGAGGGGGTATCTGGTGTACTGCAGAGCATCTTAACTATTGTTTGGCCAACCTTGTAGAATTTTATATAAGATTGCATTTCATGGGCTTTTATTTAAATGACCATTTTAGTACATAAAGTTGCCTCCGTTTCACTGTAAGACTTTTCTTAGAAGTTAAAAGTTGCACCTTCGGTGGCAAGGTTAATATTTTAATTGTTAGTGTTTTGTACCATTTCCACCCCTCCTACAGGGGCTGCATAGTTTGTGTGCTTGTATAAATAGTTAAAACTTTTAGTTTAAAGTAATCTGGTGTGTTGCAGATTTGCACCAGTGTAGTCTTTCAGAGGCTGTTGTGAGCGGTCGTAACTACGGCCGTGTCAAAAGGGAGCGGCAAGGTTCTTAGCCCGAAAGCTCATACAGTCAAAACTTGTTTCTTTCTGCCTCTGGATAAATTGTAACTTTGATATTTAGAGGGTGCTTTCTGATTATAAAATTAAATCTGTTTCTTTTAAAAAATGCTTTTAGGCACTATTAAAGTGAATAATATTCCCATTTGTTAAAAGGAATTTGGTTATGATTTCATCAGTTACTCCCTGGCAACTAATTCCATGCTTACATAGTGTGATTAAATGCCTTAATGTTCCTGATGAATCGTTAGTGAATAAAATAAATTCTTCAGAATATTCTTTGAAAATAAAGCACGGTTCACGACTCTCTAGTAGAAACTGGAAAAGGCAGATGGAGAAGAGTAAGAATTAACCGTGAAAGAAGAAAAAGTCAACATAATAGGAATTATTCCATTAAGCTCCATGTACACAGAGATTTCGTTGCGTCATCTCGAATGATGTATAAAACGCTGCTATACGAGTATTTCTCCCAGGCTGCAAGATGGTCTCGTGTCCTTGCGATGGCTTCCTCTGTATCTCAGACGGCTTCTCCCGTCCTCCGCTTGCAGCCGCGGTTCCGGGCCTGCAGGCGTGATCGAGACGACGTTAGACCTCCGCAGTAAATCCACTAACGACTTTTCAATTTCCAGACGCGGAAAGAGCAATCTCCGACGCACTGATAAATATTCATAGGCGGTAGTCGACAAACGAGGAATCGGGGATAGAGTTCACCGGCGAAGAAAAGAAAGTAAATGGGAGATGGCCGCTGACGATATTGCAAGTCCGAATTAAGAAAAGAAAAAGTATTGCAGAAGGCGTGCTACACATTTGCGATTTATGAAAGACGCAGACTCCGATTCATAACGGAAGGATGTTCAGAGAAGGAAGGCCATCTTCGAAGCTGCTGAATGAAAAAAAAACCACTCCAGATACTGGTGCAAATACGACTGAAATAGAAATGTGGAAGAATTTTGTAGAGCTGCCATAACAATGCGATGATGACTTTAATATATTGCGTCCATTAGCATGAAGCACAACAAAGACTGACAGGGTAAGACAGGGCTGTTGATAGTCCCTCGTGCTTGTTAATCCGCACATTCAGAAAGTACTGCATCAATGAAGAGAGAGGCTACGGCAAACTCCTAAATAAATGTTTTACTAGAAGAAAATTTTTGTATGTTGGGAGTTTCAGGTGGTACAAATGTCCGTTCTAGAACAGCACACAGACTACAGCCCATGCTTAATGATGCGCAGTAGAATACGAGAATAAGACAGTCAGAAGGAAATACCGACGCCAGCAGCACTCGATCGTCTAAACAATTGGATGGTGGCAGTTGAAAATTTGTGCCGGACCGAGACTCGAACCCAGACCTGTTCAAAACGAGCAGTCAGTTACCTTAACCGCCTCGGCTATCCAGACAAGCTTCCCGTCCGACCGAAATTCTCAACTTACTTTACGCAAGTAGCGTCCACTATCCATTCACCTACTTGCTCGCAGCGAGCCCTGTATTCCAGCAAGAGGCTAGGACACTGTTGTTATCAAGGCAGTCACTTCTACAGTGTGTGTGAGTTGGTGGGGGGGGGGGGGGGGGAGGGGGGCGTATCTTCTGTTGGATATGCCGGACAGACATATTTGTCTAGGTAACGCACACAAGTGATTAACACTGCAAGATCACATGTTAATGGAAGTGCGAGATAAGCAAGTGGAAGTATGAAATGCTAGTACATTAATAACCTGTGTAATCACCAGAATGTTAAATGCAAGCATGCAAACGTGCATACATTGTGTTGTACAGGGGCCGAATGTCAGTTTGTGGGATGGAGTTCCATGCACGCTGCACTTGGTCGGTCAATACAGGGACGGTTAATGCTGTTTGTGGATGAGGCTGGAGCTGCCGTCTCATGTTGTCCCACATGTGCTCGATTGGAGACCAATCTAGTGATCGAGCAAGAGAAGGCAACATGTCGACACTTTGTAGCGTATGTTGGTTTACAACAACGGTATGCGTGCGAGCGTTATTCTGTTGAAAAACACCCTCTTGAGTGCTGTTCATGAATGGCAGCAAAACAGATCGAATCACCAGATTGACGCACAAATTTGCAATCAGGGTACATGAGATAACCACAAGAGTGCTCCTTCTGTCAGAAGAAATCACGTCCCAGGCTATAAATCTAGGTGTATGACCGATGTGTCAAGCACGTAGAAAGGTTTGTTGCAGGCTGACAATTAGCCTTCTCCTTGCCACACGTGACCGTCACTGGCACCGAGGTAGAACCATATTTCTTTGTAAAACACAATATACCTACGGCGTGCCCTCCGGTGGGCTCTCGATTGACACCACTGAACTCGCAGATGGCGGTGGCTTGACGTCAGTCGAATGTACACTCTAGGGCGTCTGGCACGGAGCTGTCTTTGAGGTAACCAATTTGTAACAGCTGGTTGTGTCATTGTGGTGTCAAAAGCTGCTCAGATTGCTACTGCAGTTGCAGCACGATGCGCAGAGCCATATGCCGAACACGATGGTTTTCCTTTGAAGCAATACTACAAAGAACTGAAGAAATTTCAGGACTGTGTGAGGGCATTAAGAGAACAGACCTCTGCATGAAGCACATTCTTAGATAAGGAACTCCCCTCTATAACATTCTGGTATATTTAGCAGAGGCTATAAATGAACGTACTTCAGTCATATAATACAAAGCTATGGGTTTGGAAATTTTTTGGAAATGAGAAGGATGGACAATGATCGTATTGCTTGTGAAGCTGTGGTCAATCAGTTGTAGGACAGTGAACTTAAAGATGGAACCACAGCAGCTGTGCAATTCTTTAGTTCATTTCGTACATAACTACTGCAGGGTTGAAAATGTCTGGTGATTATTTCATAAATTGTTGCTTCACACTCCGAATTAAGAATCCAAGCATCGACTACAAACAACATTATTGCTCGCTGCTCCCAAATGCTACAATTCGGGTCCTAACTGAAATGATATGCAACAATGAATCCTATTACTGGATGGACACAGTATAGTAGGCATTGTATTTGTTTTTGACCACTACTGGTGAAAGAGATCCTCCAGACTTTTCCACATGTAGCGATCTTCATCTTAGGACATAGAACTTCTTAGTAAACCAACAGAAGAAAGGTGTAATAGTTTCGCATTTAGCAAGGTGCAAAAGTTTGAAAATAAATTTTATTTTGCGAAACGCTTAGAATACGGCTCATAAGAGACATTTATAGCTTTCATGTTTATTTATGCTGCCAGTCGGGTAATTAGTATCGTTGCGTAAGTGATCAGAGCAGCATTTTTTTTTTCGTGCTAGTGTAATTCAGTTTTAATGAAGAGTGAAAAGGTTTTTTTTTCCTTCTGACGTAATTATTGATATCAGTATTCCTTCTGAACTCCGATTGATTATTTATAACAAAATGGTTCGAATGGCTCTAAGCAGTATGGGACTTAACATCTGATGTCATCAGTCCCCTAGACTTAGAACTACTTAAACCTAACTAACCTAAGTACATCACACACATCCATGCCCGAGGCAGGATTCGAACCTCTGACCGTAGCAGCAACGCTTTGCCGGGCTGATGCGCCTAGAACCCCCCTCCACAGCAGCAGGCTTATTTAACAAACTTCATCATTGAAAATAAGTACTATGGAAGTATAGTTAAAATGCTTAACTCCTTTAGCAGTTGTGTGCAGAACAGTCGATTATGGGCATCATGTATTTTTATGACACGCTATCGTTCAATGAAGGCCTTTTTCTCAAAGACGTACTGTGTCTCCTGATGTTGTCTATCTGTCCTTCACTAGGCTCTGGTCTAAGTTGTTTCACATCACCATAAAGAAAAGGGTACTATTTGACCCATAAACGGAGTTTAAGTAACACTGTTGGAATCATGCACATAGGAAAAATATTTTTTCATTCATTGTGGTTTTTCAATTAATGTGCTAACACCACCCGGGAGCTCCGCATCAGCAATCAAGAAAAGAACACTGTAGAAAATTGGTACTTCTTCTCCAAGTACACTGACGGAAGTAATCACAACACCAATAAGGAGTTGGTACGCGTGTTTCTACAGCTGAAAGATGTTGCCTATTCACATTTCTCGCCACTCACGTGAGAGTGGCGCTGGCAGATCCAAGCGCCACTAACAGGATGCCCATCGAGTTTTCTGTGCACAGACGAGGTAACAATCGTGGCCGTTAGTTACCTCTGAGACTGCAGGTCGTGAGTACACGTTGGGCAAAAATGCCTTGAAGGCGATAATGTCACCATTATCAACACCTCACTGAGTTTTAACGAGGTCATGTAGGTGAGCTACGAGAAGCTGGCTGTTCCTTTTGCGATACTGCCGCAACACTTGTCAGTAATGTAGCCGTTGTACAGGAGGTTCCGAGAACCGATCGCGGTCCTCTGGTTTGGAGCCGAGTGGAAGGCTTAAACCAGAGGCTCAGACGATTCTGCGGAGAGCTGGGGTGCAAATTTCTCGACCTCCGCTATCGGGTGGAGAAATGTAGGGTCCCCCTGAATAGGTCAGGCGTGCACTACACGCCGGAAGCGGCTACGAGGGTAGCGGAGTACGTGTGGAGTGCACATGGGGTTTTTTTAGGTTAGAGAATTCCCTCCCTAGGCCCGACAAGACGCCTCCTGAGACGCGGCAAGGCAGGAGTAGGGAAAATGCAACAAGGAATAACAATATTAATGTGCTAATAGTAAACTGCAGGAGCGTCTATAGAAAGGTCCCAGAACTGCTCTCATTAATAAACGGTCACAACGCCCATATAGTACTAGGAACAGAAAGTTGGCTGAAACCAGACGTAAACAGTAATGAAATCCTAAACTCTGATTGGAATGTATACGCAGAGATAGGCTGGACAGTGAAGGGGGAGGCGTGTTTATAGCGATAAGAAGTGCAATAGTATCGAAGGAAATTGACGGAGATTCGAATTGTGAAATGATTTGGGTGAAGGTCACGGTTAAAGCAGGCTCAGACATGGTAATTGGATGTCTCTATAGGCCCCCGGGCTCAGCAGCTGTTGTGGCTCAGCACCTGAAGAATAATTTGGAAAATATTTCGAGTAGATTTCCGCACCATGTTATAGTTCTGGGTGGAGATTTTAATTTGCCGGATATAGACTGGGAGACTCAAACGTTCATAACGGGTGGCAGGGACAAAGAATCCAGTGAAATATTTTTAAGTGCTTTATCTGAGCAGTTAAACAGAAAACCGACTCGTGGCGATAATATATTAGACCTTCTGGTGACAAACAGACCCGAACTATTTGAATCAGTTAATGCAGAACAGGGAATCAGCGATCATAAAGCGGTTACTGCGTCGATGATTTCAGCCGTAAATAGAAATATTAAAAAAGGTAGGAAGATTTTTCTGTTTAGCAAAAGTGACAAAAAGCAGATTACAGAGTACCTGACGGCTCAACACAAAAGTTTTGTCTCAAGTGCAGATAGTGTTGAGGATCAGTGGACAAAGTTCAAAACCATGGTACAATATGCGTTAGATGAGTATGTGCCAAGCAAGATCGTAAGAGATGGAAAAGAGCCACCGTGGTACAACAACCGAGTTAGAAAACTGCTGCGGAAGCAAAGGGAACTTCACAGCAAACATAAACATAGCCAAAGCCTTGCAGACAAACAAAAATTACGCGAAGCGAAATGTAGTGTGAGGAGGGCTATCCGAGAGGCTTTCAATGAATTCGAAAGTAAAGTTCTATGTACTGACTTGGCAGAAAATCCTAAGAAATTTTGGTCCTATGTCAAAGCGGTAGGTGGATCAAAACAAAATGTCCAGACACTCTGTGACCAAAATGGTACTGAAACAGAGGATGACAGACTAAAGGCCGAATTACTAAATGTCTTCTTCCAAAGCTGTTTCACAGAGGAAGACTGCACTGTGCTTCCTTCTCTAGATTGTCGCACAGTTGACAAAATGGTAGATATCGAAGTAGACGACAGAGGGATAGAGAAACAATTAAAATCGCTCAAAAGAGGAAAGGCCGCTGGTCCTGATGGGATACCAGTTCGATTTTACACAGAGTACGCGGAGGAACTTGCCCCCCTTCTTGCAGCGGTGTACCGTAGGTCTCTAGAAGAGCGAAGCGTTCCAAAGGATTGGAAAAGGGCACAGGTCATCCCCGTTCTCAAGAAGGGACGTCGAACAGATGTGCAGAACTATAGACCTATATCTCTAACGTCGATCAGTTGTAGAATTTTGGAACACGTATTATGTTCGAGTATAATGTCTTTTCTGGAGACCAGAAATCTACTCTGTAGGAATCAGCATGGGTTTCGAAAAAGACTATCGTGTGAAACCCAGCTCGCGCTATTCGTCCACGAGACTCAGAGGGCCTTAGACACGGGTTCACAGGTAGATGCCGTGTTTCTTGACTTCCGCAAGGCGTTTGACACAGTTCCCCACAGTCGTTTAATGAACAAAGTAAGAGCATACGGACTATCAGATCAATTGTGTGATTGGATTGAGGAGTTCCAAGATAACAGAACGCAGCACGTCATTCTCAATGGAGAGAAGTCTTCCGAAGTAAGAGTGATTTCAGGTGTGCCGCAGGGGAGTGTCATAGGACCGTTGCTATTCACAATATACATAAATGACCTGGTGGATGACATCGGAAGTTCACTGAGGCTTTTTGCAGATGATGCTGTGGTGTATCGAGAGGTTGCAACAATGGAAAATTGTACTGAAATGCAGGAGGATCTGCAGCGAATTGACGCATGGTGCACGGAATGGCAATTGAATCTCAATGTAGCGAAGTGTAATGTGATGCGAATACATAGAAAGATAGGTCCCTTATCATTTAGCTACAAAATAGCAGGTCAGCAACTGGAAGCAGTTAATTCCATAAATTATCTGGGAGTACGCATTAGGAGTGATTTAAAATGGAATGATCATATAAAGTTGATCGTCGGTAAAGCAGATGCCAGACTGAGATTCATTGGAAGAATCCTAAGGAAATGCAATCCGACAACAAAGGAAGTAGGTTACAGTACGCTTGTTCGCCCAATGCTTGAATACTGCTCAGCAGTGTGGGATAGGGTTGATAGAAGAGATAGATAAGATCCAACGGAGAGCAGCGCGCTTCGTTACAGGATCATTTAGTAATTGCGAAAGCGTTACGGAGATGATAGATAAACTCCAGTGGAAGACTCTGCAGGAGAGACGCTCAGTAGCTCGGTACGGGATTTTGTTAAAGTTTCGAGAACATACCTTCACCGAAGAGTCAAGCAGTATATTGCTCCCTCCTACGTATATCTCGCGAAGAGACCATGAGGATAAAATCAGAGAGATTAGAGCCCACACAGAAGCATACCAACAATCCTTCTTTCCATGTACAATACGAGACTGGAATAGAAGGGAGAACCGATAGAGGTACTCAGGGTACCCTCCGCCACACACCGTCAGGTGGCTTGCGGAGTACGGATGTAGATGTAGATGTAGATGTAGATTTAGATTGCTGGCAGTGGTGGTTACGAGAATGTAAGGTCGCTAGAATTCCGGGCTCCGGATGTGCACATGGCACTACCGAGGGGGAAGACCATCGTGTTCTGGATAAGGTTGTAGCGCATCGTACTGCATCTTCATCGGCAGTCTAAGGCGCAGCTGGGCCCACAGTGACATACGAACCGTTACAAATCGTTTACGTCAAGGACAGCTCCGAGTCAGACGCTCTACAGTATTTATTCCACTGACCCCAAACCACCGCCATTAGTGACTTCATTGGTGTCAAGCAGGAGGTCATTGTAGGCGACGTTGTACTGTGTTTTCCCATAAAGCCATTTCTACCTCGGTGCCAGTGATGGCTGCGTGTTGGTTACGAGCAGCCCAGTAGAGGGCCTGCAACTAAACTGTCTGCGTGCTGCACATACACCTACAGTTATGGTCTGGGAAGCAATTCGTATGACAGCAGGGACACAGTCGTTGTAATCCAATGCACCCTTATGCAAGTTTGTACGTCAGTCTTCTGATTCCAGGAGGTGTTTTCCAACAGGATAACGCTCGCTCACATACTGCTGTTGAAACCTAACCTGTTTTACATTGAGTCTGTTGAATCACCAGATCTATCTCCAGACGGCACATGTGGGATATCATCGGACGACACCACCAGCGTCATCCACAAACAGCATAAACTGTCCCTGTAGGTCGACCAAGTGCCACAGGCACGAAATTACATCCCACAAACTGACATCCGGCAGCTGTAAGACACAATACACGCACGTCTACATGCTTTCGTTTGACATTCTGGCGGTTAGACAGGTTATTAATGTATCAAAATATCACATTTTCACTGGCTTATGTGACACATACATTATCTTTGATCTGCCAATGTTTATCACCTGCATACGTTACCTAGACAAATGCAAAAAAAAGTTTCAAATGGCTATGAGCACTATGGGACTTAACTTCTAAGGTCATCGGTCCCCTAGAACGTAGAACTACTTAAACCTAACTAACCTAAGGACATCACACACATCCATGCCCGAGGCAGGATTCGAACCTGCGACCGTAGCGGTCCCGCTGTCCAGACTGTAGCGCCTAGAATCTCGACCACTCCGGCAGGCAGACAAATGTATCGCCGAAATGTCGTTAGTCTACATTAATATTTTTTGGTATACCGAATTTTTTGTGTCAGTGTATATATAATGATGGGATACTGGTTGTAAATTTCAATTTTTTTTAAGGTAGTGGACATACAGGGAGTTTCAAAATGACCGGTATATTTGAAACGGCAATAAAAACTAAACGTACAGCGATAGACATACACCGTTTGTTGCAATATGTTTGGGACAACAGTACATTTTCAGGCGAACAAACTTTCGAAATTACAGTAGTTACAATTTTCAACAACAGATGGCGCTGCAAGTGATGTGAAAGATGTAGAAGACAACGCAGTCTGTGGGTGCGCCGTTCTGTACGTCGTCTTTCTGCTGTAAGCGTGTGCTGTTCACAACGTGTGCTGTGGACAACATGGTTTATTCCTTAGAACAGAGGATTTTTCTGGCGTTGGAATTCCACCGCCTAGAACACAGTGTTGTTGCAACAAGACGATGTTTTCAGCGGAGGTTTAATGTAACAAAAGGACCGAAAAGCGATACAATAAAGGATCTGTTTGAAAAATTTCAACGGACTGGGAACGTGACGGATGAACGCGCTGGAAAGGTAGGGCGACCGAGTACGGCAACCACAGAGGGCAACGCGCAGCTAGTGCAGCAGGTGATCCAACAGCGGCCTCGGGTTTCCGTTTGCCGTGTTGCAGCTGCGGTCCAAATGACGCCAACGTCCACGTATCGTCTCATGCGCCAGAGTTTACACCTCTATCCATACAAAATCCAAACGCGGCAACCCCTCAGCGCCGCTACCATTGCTGCACGAGAGACATTCGCTAACGATATAGTGCACAGGATTGATGACGGCGATATGCATGTGGGCAGCATTTGGTTTACTGACGAAGCTTATTTTTACCTGGACGGCTTCGTCAATAAACAGAACTGGCGCATATGGGGAACTGAAAAGCCCCATGTTGCAGTCCCATCGTCCCTGCATCCTCAAAAAGTACTGGTCTGGGCCGCCATTTCTTCCAGAGGAATCATTGGCCCATTTTTCAGATCCGAAACGATTACTGCATCACGCTATCTGGACATTCTTCGTGAATTTGTGGCGGTACAAACTGCCTTAGATGACACTACGAACACCTCGTGGTTTATGCAAATGGTGCCCGGCCACATCGCACGGCCAACGTCTTTAATTTCCTGAATGAATATTTCGATGATCGTGTGATTGCTTTGCGCTATACGAAACATACAGGAGGCGGCGAGGATTGGCCTCCCTATTCGCCAGACATGAACCCCTGTGACTTCTTTCTGTGGGGACGCTTGAAAGACCAGGTGTACCACCAGAATCCAGAAACAATTGAACAGCTGAAGCAGTACACTTCATCTGCATGTGAAGCCATTCCGCCAGACACGTTGTCAAAGGTTTCGGGTAATTTCATTCAGAGACTACGCCATATTATTGCTACGCATGGTGGATATGTGGAAAATATCGTACTATAGAGTTTCCCAGACCGCAGCGCCATCTGTCGTTGACAATTGTAACTACTGTAATTTTGAAAGTTTGTCTGCCTGAAAATGTACTGTTGTCCCAAGCATATTGCAACAAACGGTGTATTTCTATCGCTGCTCGTTTAGTTTGTATTGCCGTTTCAAATATACCGGTCATTTTTGAAACACCCTGTAAGAAAGACACATGCCTTTTTGATGCTCAACTAATTGTTTCAGTACAAAGTGTCTCTGTATAGCTTAATTGATGTGTTTTAATTTCTTATTTTGAGAAAAACAAGCAGTGAGTTGCCTCCCTCGCCACTTTGCTCATTGCATCGTATGTTTCCACTGATTGTGTGGTCAGCAGACGTGGATAGCGCTGCCAGCTGCACCTTAGAATGCTTCCGCCTTCTACTGGCGGTCATGGAAATTCTTCCACAGTCAGGCACGAAAACACGACACACCACGGTGATTCAACCAATTCCAAACCAGCAGTTTGACAGTTCAGTGCTCGCACCCCGCTCAGTACAGTAGTCTGAAGACAACCATCCAACGTAGCAATTCGCTACTAACAGAGCATTTGGACCCTGAAGAGCGTCTGATGTCAATACCATCAGTTATATGAAAGTATCTCCATCCTCTCTGCTGAGTGGCAAACACTCCTGACCGTCTTGAAGCGGACCCTGGTTCGATTCCTGGCCAGCTCGAAGATTTTCTCCACTCGGAGAAGGGTGTTCTGTTGTCGTCCTCCTCCTCCTCATCATCATCATCATCGACAGACCAGCCACCCATTGTAGCGTTCACTGAAAAAAACTTTTAACTCGGCGGTCGAACTTCCCCAGGTGGGCATTCCCGGCCATCAATGCCATACGGTCACATCATTTCATTTCACTGACTGTATCATAGATTGCCGAGATACAGCAAAAAATATTTAGATTTCACTATATTGGTTTTAGTACATCAAGTACCATGCATCAAATTGTGCTAAAGCTGTGTACCATTTGGTACCACACCCTTAATAAATGTTATTTTTTATTTATTGTTGTGTTGACACATTTCTGTTATATTGCGGCCCCGTGAAACACTTGTTTAACAATGTATACCATGGTGACACTCGATTTTGGAACCGATATTCATGACATTTAATAAATAATATAACAAACAAATTACAAACTTCCTTTAGACCTTTATTGTACAATTTAAGATTGTTTCATTTTTTTAAGTGAAAGACTGGCACTAACAGGATCCTACGCGACATCGACGGAAGGCGTTCACGGAGTGCAAAGGTGGTTGGTGTGAACACTGAACGCCGCAATTTCAACCTAGAACAACATTTCGGAAACTGCCATTAAACTGATGGTACTGTTTAACGTAAAATGTTGATAGTTGAAAAAATTGTTTTTAAGAAAATAGTGGCACTCTAAAGTAAGTCAAATTTCCGATAAAAAATGATTATAAAAACTTGCTCTAAAAAGCGAAATTAAAATATATCGCAAAAATCCTAGGAACTACAGAAGAAAAAGCGCCGACTCACGAGGTACAGAACTGCATGTGTATTTTACAAGTTATAGCTCACGCTGACTTGAAAACACAAGCGTCAAAAGCTTCAGCTTTTATTTTTTTAACACTGAAATTGAACAGACTTTTAATCAGCAATGCGAGCGCCGTACAGTTTCTCTTTTTTTTCACCGATATCGAAACTCTCTCACTTTGACGCAACGCAACGATAGCCCGCCTCTAACCAATCCAAAAGTATTTTGCACAATTGGGATTATTTTCGAACCTTTTCTATCGGTATAAATACTTTGGTTTGTCATTTTCAAGCACTCGTATTTTACTTCGTATGAAAAATAGGGGAAATGAGAAGTTAAACAGACATGAGAGACATGAGAGACGAACGTGCTTTCAGACGGTTTACCATAAACTACTCATGTTACGAAGAGAAACCTTGTTGAGAATACTATTTTAATTGATACTAATCACCTGATATCATTCGAAATGAGCAGAGCCTCGGTAACTACAGTATTACATGGGTTGCATTCTAGCGCTCGGGTGCATCAGACCACCTTGCAGTAAATAGCGGTTTTAGCATATTTTAACATTTATGACACACTTAATATGAAAAAATCTTAAAAACAGACACTCTACGGAACAGTTTAAGCCAATGAAAAATTAGGGTCAAAAAAGCTTTCTACTCTGGCGCACTTCCTCAATCAGCGATCAGCTACATTTAAGGAACTACACGATGGGAAACAATTTCTGCGAGCGTGGATGTTCGGATTGAAGTAATAGTAGCTTCCAATCACTGAATTCGCAATACGCATGATTCGCGGCGTTCCTCTATTGTTCAAAAGAGCGCAGATTTCTTTCGACTCTCTCAAGCAGTACGGTAACGTTAGCGGCACGTATAAAGACTTCTGCTTCGTGGTCCGTTAGGCCCTGAAGTGGAGCCAAAAACGGGTGGAGAGCGTTTGTCACACACACACTTCGTCACATGACCTGCCATGTCCCGGTGCCCTGTTCGAGGGCAAAAAGCGTGAAATGGAGGCGACAAGTGTCATAACAGTGCCTACCATTCGCGGTCCGCTGCAGTTAGGCACACGGCCAACGTGGGCGTGCCCGCACCCCCCCCCCCTCCGCCCCCCCCCCCCCCACACACACACACAAGTACTCACGCAAAGAGGTCCGTCGCACTGAAATTAGTGCACTTAATTTATTTAATAATGTCAATACGTCGCAGCAAACAAATGCATATACGAATGAGGCTTTCTTGACAGCTGAACGGGGTGAACCAGAATTCCAGCACCGAACTTTTGGAGGCTGTTCACGAACATATTCCGAGTATTTTGGTGCAAGGGTCCGACAGCTACCGTCCGCTCGTTACGGAGTTATTGAACTTCGTTTGCCGGCCAGTGTGACCGAGCGGTTCTAGGCGCTTCAGTCTGGAACCGCGCGACCGCTACGGTCACAGGTCGGAATCCTGTGTCGGGCATGGATGTGCGTGATGTCCTTAGGTTAGTTATGTTTAAGTAGTTCTAAGTTCTAGGGGACTGATGACTTCAGATGTTAAGTCCCATAGTTCTCAGAGCCACTTGAACTTTTTTTTAAATTTAACTTCGTTTGCTTTTTTGCCCCAGTTAGCTTTGTATCTGCTTTGCACTGAAAATAGAGCCCGACAGTGAAAATGCCGGCGGTATGTGGCGTGTGCGTTGTTTCCCGTTTCTCACGGTACCTGGTACTTAAAGCAGTTTTGCACTCTTTAAATCTTTGCCGTAAAGTTTGCGTTCAATAGTGTTCGTCATGTCTTCGGTTTGGCTTTCCGGCAGTGTTAGTTCTTCATTGGCAGTGGTACACGGCAGCACTATGGACAGGTTTACTGATGAAGAGGTGACTGCTATGCACCTTGTTTATGGATTCACTTAATACAATGGAAGAGTCGCCACGACGGCGCAAACTACATCAGATGCGCACCCTACGTAAAACCAAATTCTGTTTTTTTTTGTTTTTTTTTTTTTGTTGAACGTATCGGCGGTTACGAACTAGAAGCTTTTTTCACCGTTGTTAATGTATTTTCTCAGGAACGAAGTTAACTGGTTTAACAAATTGAATACGTTATAATTGCATTATTGTTTTGTAACGTTCCGCCGGAGACCTTGGATCCCTTATACCAAAATATTTAGAAGGTATTGAACAACACGAAGTTTGCCCGTCAGGTTTTGGTTCACCCTGCAAGTGAATACTGCTGGACATTAAAAATTCAACAACATAAAGACAATTGCAAAATACGTGTAACTAGCACAAAGTTTACTACGTGCTTCTATATAAAAATGATTAGCGTTTCAGCGTAATCGCAGATAGTAGATCTGAGTAACAGTCTACAGTCTGTATACAGGATGATTTCCAGATGTTACGAACTTTCATGAATGAAGGAGAAGGGTTAATGTAACAATTTGAGGTAAGAGATCCTGGGCTCGAACGACTGAGTCGCCATCGATAAGCAAAAATCATTTTGATACCTTTGACAGTAAAATACATCTACCCGTGCTGTTGTTGTTAATATTGCAGGATAGGCAACTTTTAGAGGAGGTAATGTGGACCAAAACTAGCAAAAATATTCAATAACGAGGGGCCCTAAAATGCATCCATTATGAGCTATGAGCACTAGTTCAGTAGAAGTACTCATAGCTCTTCAGGTATGCATTTTGGAGCCCATGTATACTAAGCATTTCTTCAAATTTTGGTAGATACTACCTCTAAAATCTTAGCAACAACGGTACAGGTACACGTTTTCCACTGTCAGAGCTATCAGAATCACCTTCGCTGATATATTTCGACTCGATCGTTTCAGGGTAAGGTCCCTTGCCTAAAACTGATATAGTTACACTTTTCCATCATCCGTCAAAGTTTGTATCATCACCTCGGAATGACCCTGTATAAAGAAAGATTGTGCAACAGGTTGCTCGATCACAAATCGCATTTGAATGCTGTGTATTGTAGAGACAGCAGTTTGTTGCCCGTGTAGGTCTGGATCCTGCCAGTCATATGAATAGCGAATCGATGGATTCAAGGGGGCCATACTCAGCGCCGTGTAGAATTCCATCGGTCCCGTGCAACTAGCGCCCGAGAGGATGAAAATATTGTCCGCTCTGACGTGCAAGATTGCACAGGCGTTTCACGTACCTTGAATCAGGGAACAGGCTTGTTTGCAGCAAGACTAGTATCCATACAGCCTGTGTCGAGACATTTGGAGGCACACGTACTTTGAGCAACTTACCGATACATTTTGAGAATTACGCCATCCGACACATAAAGCATTTTTCTGAAGTTATGTAAGTTATTAAGTGTGAAGTTCTCACCAAGTATACATTACTGTAATTGTGCTAATACACAGCACGTTTATATGGATTATATTCAAACGGACCCTTATGTCAGTTTTGTATGTTGTACTTTTTGTTGTATCGTATTTGACGAAAATGTGTCTGTGATTCATTGATGGATACTGTTTTTCTCCGATGAAGATGATGGTTTTAACTGAAATTGGCAGAGAATAAATATACATTCTAAGACAAAAACAACGACGTAACACGAAGGAATATTCAGAATGGGACGGAAATGTGTAGATGTGACGTACGTGTACCGAGAAACAAATCATTTCAGTTCCAGAAACATCGGACGATTTATTCAAGAGAATGACCTTTACAAATTAAGCATTCAATGACGCGTTGGTCCACTTCTGGCCCTTACTTATTTGGCCTGGTACTGATTAACAGAGCTATTGGATGTCCTCCTGAAGGGTATCGTGCCAAATTCTGTCCAACTGGTGTGTCACATCGTCAAAATCCCTAGCTGGTTGGAGGGCCCTGCCCATAATGCTTGTAAAGTTCTCAGTTGGTTAGATATCCGGCGGCCTTACTGGTCAAGGTGGTGTTGACAAACATGAAAACAGGCTGTAGAAACTCGCGCTGTGTGCGGGATGGCTTATCTTGCTGAAATGTAGGTCCAGGATGGCTTGCCACGAAGGGCGACAGAACGGGGCGTAGAATATGTTGTATCAGTGTCCTGCAAGGGTACCGGTGATGACCACCAAAGGGGACCTTCACCCCCGAGGATCACTCCTGGTCGTCGGGCCGTATGATGGGCGATAGTCAAATCGGTATCGCACTTCTGCTTAGGGACTCTCCAGACATGTCTACAACCTGGAGAATAATTTGCTGGAGTATCATTGTCTTCAGTGATACGCCCCGTTTAGAATTTAACCCCACTGTCTGGAGACAGAGGTGGCGCACCAACACGATCGTCGCTCGCGTTACGGCCAGGCATTCCGAGATGCTCGATCACTGACGCTGGGCCATAAGAATCTGCCCGTTGCTGAAGTCGATTGTGTCAGTATATTTCCACATTTGCGGATGGTATCATATCTAGAACGATTCCCCATTTGTCTGGGATCAGATACTTCCCTTACCGCCTCACCTACCCAGAAAAGCCACCAAGCAGCATTCAGACTCGCGGTGGGCAGCAGTTATAATTTGTTTGACTCAAGCGCATACAAAATGAAAGTAGAAACGCGCTTGACTGAAATTATTGTGCAATTCCAGCGGATGTAATCAATGTAGAAGCCGTATCATAAAATGATTTGAGCAATAACTGATCAGAATTGCTGGATATAGTGTTACTGTGTGTTTGCGTACAATGCGGTGACAAGAGTCATGGGACACCACCTAGTATCGAGTCAGACCTCCCTTTTGCCCGGCGTAATGCAGTAGCTAGACGTAGCATGGGCTCAAGTCGCTGGAAATCCCCTGAAGAAGTATTGTGCCCTTCTGCCTCTATAGCCATCCATAATTGTGAAGGGGTTGCCGGCTCAGGACTCTCTACTATATTCCTTATATGCTAGATGGGATGCATGTCGGACTATCTGGGTGACGTTCAAACTGCCCAGAATGTTATTCAAATGAATCGCGAACTATTGAAGGCCGGTAACGTGGCGCATTGTCATCCATAAAAATTCCATCTTTGTATGGGAACAATGTGCAGCCACCTGGAAAAATTCTATTAAAAATGTGTCTCATGAACCATGTGTAATAACGAAAGACAAAATGCGTACTTATCTAAAAACGGTGTCTACCCACCGATGTAAATAACTTTGAAACTGTAGAGGGCGACAGCACGCCGAACTTAGTTAATATTGTGTACGAATAAATAAATGTTATGTATTATTCATGTATTGTGTTAATCCATAGAAGCCGTATCGTAGAACCTCCTTTACAAAACGCAGGGTGCGCAAATAAAAGTGGCCCGGAGAACCAGTACTAAACTGGCTATGGCAGATGTTGAAAGTGACCACCATTTATCTTTTGCCACTTTTGGGCCCTAGTCAGCAACTTGCTGAAGGTGACTCGAAGCTGGAAATGCTGCAATCGCATTGGAAATGTTCTGCTGCAGTTCTTGAAGACTATGAGAGTTGTGGTGATACACCTTAGACTTAAGGGATCCCCACAAAAAGTAGTCGCACATTGAAAGATCATGTGACCTAGTTGGCAAGCTATGGCTCCCACCAGACTGATCGCTAACAACTCTGTCAGTCGTCAAGATTGTATAAATGTGCTCCAAGGACCGACCGGCTGTATGGGAGTTGCTCCATGCTGTTGTAGGTAACTGTACGTCTTTTCCTCCTGGGTCACGCTACCACAAATTGTTTTGGACACTTATTTGCTCCTCCCTGTATTAGTTACTTGCGGGCTTGACATGGCAATATAACTGCAGTAAATATGAGTAGTTCGTAACAGTTTCACCACATATATTTGAAATTCATTGCATTATGACCAGACTGACTATAGTTTAAATTTCACAGGGAATGAATGTTATAGCTCTAATCTTCATGTGTACTAATATCTTTGCTCTTAATATTGAGGTAATCTCTTCCTTGCAAAAGTGAAAATTTTTATCAAATACGTAAAAGCATTTCTCCGTTCAAATACATTGCAACAGTACAGATACATAGGTTTCACATCGTCTCTCTCCATAGGACGGAGTTATACTATTCAATTTTAATACGAGTCTTAGCAAACTACGTGTACGGAATGTGCTGGGAGCGTACTGGTATTGTGGAACAGACTTCCGCAGATAATTAAACCAGTCTATTTTTTTCTACATACTGCATTTCATTGCTACCAGCATACAAAGCTAGTCGGTCGTGCGAGTAATTACTGACAAAATTAATAGAGAGAGGAACGACATAACAAAGTTCATCAATGGCTACAACTGGCTCAAACAAATGGCTCTGAGCACTATGGGACTTTACATCTTAGGTCATCAGTCTCCTAGAACTCAGAACTACTGAAACCTAACTAGCCTAAGGACATCACACACATCCATGCCCCAGGCAGGATTCGAACCTGCGACCGTAGCAGTCCCGCGGTTCCGGACTGCAGCGCCTAGAACCGCAAGACCAACGCGCCCTGCGCTACAGCTGGTCCCCAGGTAGTCGAACATAACAATTTCCAGTCAATGGTCGGTTCAGTTGGACGCGAAGACCCCTCTATTCCATATAAACACAGCCCACACCACCGAGCGATGTGGCGCAGTGGTTAGCACACTGACCTCACATTCGAGAAGACGACGGTTCAATCCCGCGTCCAGCCATGCTGATTTAGGTTTTCCGTGATTTCCCTAAATCGCTCCAGGCAAATACCGGCATGGTTCCTTTGACAGAGCGTGGCCGACTTCCTTCCACGTCCTTCCCTGATCCGATGAGACCTATGGCCTCGCTGTCTGGTCTTCTCTCCCAAAACGACCCAACAGCCCACACCATTATGGAGCCACCACCAGATTGTATAGCGCCTTATTGACTACCTTGCCCATGACTGAGGGGTGTGCGCCACATTCGAATCCTACCATCAGCTCTTACCAACTGAAATCGAGACTCCCCTGACCAGGCCACGTTTTTGCAGTAGCCTAGAGTCAAATCAGTAAGGTCACGAGCACAGGAGAGACGCCGCAGGCGACGTCGTGCTTTGGCAAAGGCGCTCGCGTCGGTCCTCTGCTGCCATAGCCCATTGACGCCAGATTTAGCCGCACTGTCCGAACGTATAATCTCGTCGTACGACCCACATTGATTTCTGCGGTTATTTCACGCAGTGTTGCATGTCTGCTAGCAGTGACAACGTAACGCAAGCGCCGCTGCTCTCTGTCGTTAACTGAAAGTCATCGGCCACTGAGTTGTCCGTGCTGAGAGGTAATGCCTAAAATTTGGTATTTTCGGCACGCTCTTGACACTGTGGATCTTGGAATACTGAATTCCCAGGGAAGCGTCCTGGGACCTCTACTGTTCCTGATCTATATAAATGACCTGGGTGACAATCTGAGCAGTTCTCTTAGGTTGTTCGCAGATGATGCTGTAATTTACCGTCTAGTAAGGTCATCCGAAGACCAGTATCAGTTGCAAAGCGATTTAGAAAAGATTGCTGTATGGTGTGTCAGGTGGCAGTTGACGCTAAATAACGAAAAGTGTGAGATGATCCACATGAGTTCCAAAAGAAATCCGTTGGAAATCGATTACTCGATAAATAGTACAATTCTCAAGGCTGTCAATTCAACTAAGTACCTGGGTGTTAAAATTACGAACAACTTCAGTTGGAAGGACCACATAGATAATATTATCGGGTAGGCGAGCCAAAGGTTGCGTTTCATTGGCAGGACACTTACAAGATGCAACAAGTCCACTAAAGAGGCAGCTTACACTACACTCGTTCGTCCTCTGTTAGAATATTGCTGTGCGGTGTGGGATCCTTACCAGGTGGGATTGACGGAGGACATCGAAAGGGTGCAAAAAAGGGCAGCTCGTTTTGTATTATCACGTTATAGGGGAGAGCGTGTGGCAGATATGATACACGAGTTGGGATGGAAGTCACTACAGCATAGACGTTTTTCGTCGCGGCGAGACCTTCTTACGAAATTTCAGTCACCAACTGTCTCTTCCGAATGCGAAAATATTTTGTTGAGTCCAACCTACATAGGTAGGAATGATCATCAAAATAAAATAAGAGAAATCAGAGCTCGAACAGAAAGGTTTAGGTGTTCGTTTTTCCCGCTCGCTGTTCGGGAGTGTAATAGTAGAGAGATAGTATGATTGTGGTTCGATGAACCCTCTGCCAAGCACTTAAATGTGAATTGCAGAGTAGTCATGTCATGTAGATGTCATGTCATGTAGATTTCCGAAATGGAATGTCCCGTGCGTGTATCTCCAACTACCATCCCGCATTCCAAGTCTGTGAACTTCCGTCGTGCTGCCATCATTACCTCAGACACCTACTCATATGGATCAGCTGAGCACAAATGACAGCACCGCCAGTGCACTACCCTTTTATATCTTGGGTACGCGATACTACCCCTATCTGTGTAGTGAATATCGCCATCCCACGAATTTTGCCACCTAAGTGTATTTTTCTGATTTTAGATTGTTCTTCGGAGGTCATTGGAGTCAGGACACATTTATCGATTATTGGTACGGATTAACTGTTAAGGTTTGTGCAGATCTCTGAAGTTGACAGTTCGCTGCTCCACAGCTAGTGTCCACCTGACTTCCTACGTTATCATCCCATGGATTGAACCACACGGCTCATCTTAACCGTTTGCACAGATAAACATTTGATTTTATTGCATATTCTTTGATTTCGCTGCTACTTATCCATCCATTTGATATGAGAAGTTGAAACGTAGAGTTTCACATTGCACCTGTGGTAAGTAAGAGACGATAACGGGCAGGCCACTTCAATCAAGAAGTCATGGTTATTGCATGACAGATGCGTTCAGATCCAGTAGCTAGCTGCAGATAGTTACAATTATGGCTGAAAGGCTTCTTACGACCTATGAAGTTATCAAGTAGTTAAAACGTATTTTGGTAAAAAAAAAGGTCGTTATTTCTCATCTGTTTATTAATGTGAATGGTTCAAATGGTTCAAATTGCTCTGAGCACTATGGGACTTAACTTCTGAGGTCATCAGTCCCCTATAACTCAGAACAATTTAAACCTAACTAACCTAAGGACATCATACACATCCATGCCCGAGACAGGATTTGAACCTGCGACCGTAGCGGTCGCGCGGTTCCAGACTGAAGCGCCTAGAACCGCTTGGCCACACCGGCCTGCAGTGTGAATGGTGGTGTGAGTAGAAAGTAGGATAATGAATGAATATTGTTACGTTTGTTAATTGAGTACACGATAGTGTGACAACTGGGGATGTACAAACAGAGTGAATTATTCTGTCAGGCGAATTTTGTAAGGTACTACTAGCCAGTTTCTGGGACTGAGAAAATAAACAGTTTACAATAATTCTAATGTTTAGTGACTGAGTTATAGGGATCTATTTTGATATTCAAGGAGATTCTAAATTTCCTCATAAAAGCCATTAAGCTGTGATTGGTCAAATGTAAAAGACAGGGAATTGTGTGGTATAATACTAATATCGGATTGGCTGTGAAGTATATCAGTCAATCGCACGACAGTACGTTTGCGCTTATTTCGTGGACTAAAGAATTGCCGTGCGAAGTCTACAGTTCAATTTGGAGCTCAGCCATTATTATGTTCGGATGTGAATATAAAGAGGTTTGAATAGATATGTCAATTTTCAGAATAATGATTAAAACTTGATCGTGGAGTGCTGCAGAGTGAAAGTGAATGTGTGAGGAAGAAGAACACGTGAAATACTGATTTTAATATGTAAACTGTGAATTTTGAATAGTTCGAATGGCACATTATACAGCCGTGACCGCAAACAAAATTTCGTACTGGTCAAATTGTGTAATATTTCAGCGAGCACTGCTGACACAGAAATGTGTTTTGTAATGGGTTCGGTTAATTACTGTAATAAGGCTGTTATGAGTGTTTGTGATTAAGTGTGAGTGTGCCGAAAGTATAACTTCAGATTTTGGAGCTGTTTTGTATGAAGCGAGGTTTAATATACTGAAGTTTTCACTCACTAACTATCAATCGTTTAACAGATCAGGTAACATGATACAAGCGAAACATTTGTTGCACCCGTTCGACTAGTGTAATGTTACTGGTTCTACTACAGCATTTCCTGTAGAGACAGCAAAAGAAGAAACCACCACAGCGTGAGGTAACTGTGAAGTTGAAATGTGAGTTGTAAACTTAATCTAGCAACTGATACAATACCTCTAGCTACAACAGTGACTGAGTAAGCAAAAACTCTTATTGCTCCCTACAACCAGCTGAAGCCACATAGTCAAGTGAACAGTCATAGGAAATGTTGAGGTCTGGTCAGGGCAGATTTCTGCCAGACAATGGACATTGCTAAAGCTAATGCCACTGCTGAAGACATGGCGTAACGTTGTCTCGCAACGAAATTTTTCGAGGAAAACTCAAAAATTTAATCACGTAGTTGTGAAAAAGGATGTGGTGGAAAAGAAAGACAAAAGAGGTAGAAAAAGAGAGACAAGGAAAAAGAGAGCGAAGAAAACAAGCAGCCTTAATTTTTCAGAATAAATTCGACGCGGAGTGAAATAAGGAAATTAAAACGACACCACGCCGCAGGAAGGAGGAAAGAAGTGTAAAATTCTGACGAAATCTTCATTGAATATGCTAACACAATTTATTTTCTGTGTTTCTTTTCCATTTGCTGCCCTCTGCGGCCGCAGCGGAGCCTCAACCCTCCCGCAGTGCTCCCACCGTGTTATTGTTAACCGTACAACTCGCAGAGACTAATTAATGCTGATTCAATAAAACATCATGGCGAAGACTTAATCAAAGCCACGCTACACAGTATACATTTGTAAGAAACTAGCCCCGATTTCAATATATTTGCATGATAGTCCGCATTAAATTGAATGTCAACAGTTGTGGCTACAAGTCACTCAATTCAGAAAGGAAAACATCTGGAGCTGGGATGAAAATTTAAAAAACTCACAGCTTCTATACTGGGAAACACCATACATAATGTAAAAACACGTTCAATAATCAGTGCAGTATCTCAAGATTTTGATTGTTGTTTGAATATGTAGGCATTACACTTGACTTCTCACAACAGTGAATAAAATGGATTCGTTGGCAAAAACTGACGTTTACACATTGTGCAATCTGTCTTCGTCTCTTGTTATTTGTAGTGAGTAAGTTTTTAAGACTTTTATGTTAGCAGAAATATTCTACAAATGGTTCAAATGGCTCTGAGCACTATGGGACTTAACAGCTATAGTCATCAGTCCCCTAAAATATTCTACAACTACATACAAAATCTACTGAAAGTTTGTGCTAAAGGTGTGAATATTACGGAACCGTAACTGCAATAAATCATTGTTGCAAAATACTGACATCAATTACTTAAAGAAGAATGGATAGACTGGTAGGAGGTGATCTCGGCTAAGCAGTTCGTTTGGATGAGGCGTATCTAGATACGACCATCGTGTAACAAGGAACGCGAATCATGCGAACAGATGACACGTATCCATTGAGAAAAGGTCCATTCTCTATGACCCTATGCTCACTGCAGTCGTAATTGACGATCTCGTTGCGTCAGCATGGGGATTGGAACATGTCTTGGTCATCTGCTGCGGAGCCCCGTGATCAACAAGGGTTGAACTGTATGCTCCGAAACACAAGTGTCACCACCAGCACTGAACATTATTGTCATACTATCTACCACAGAGCGCATCCTGTCTTGCTTTACTGAGCAGGCAAGCATCCGAACTACAAGTTCTGTGATGAGTCTCGGACGACGAACGCCTTGATGACTAGTCGTGGTTTCAGCGTCCTTCAACCATTTTCCAAAGATGTCCACATCGGCAGCATGCGAACAGCCAACCAGCTTCGCCATTTCCGAAATGGTCGTTCTCAGGCGCTGGGCTGTAACATTCTGCCATTTGTGGAAGTTACGGTCCGTACCGTCGCTAGAATGATCTTCATTCCTCACTGAGTCATGTTACCCCATCTCCACCAGGTGGGTAGTGGTCATTGTGATGGACACCCCAAACTGTATACACCGCAAAACCACCTGATGTGTGGCGGAGGGTACTTCGTGCACCCCACTTCCACTTCCCGCATTTCTTGTTCTAGTCGCGAATAGTTTCCGGGAATAATTTCCCTGGCATCTGAGTTCCCACTCATCAGGTCACATGCTGGATGTCGCATTATAATCTCACTTACGAATATAAGCACAGCTTCACGTTACGAAACTTTTGCTCCAAAATTTTCGTGTTTCTTGCATTGATTGCTGTGGAGTACTTTTTTTTGTCACTAGCCGAAAATGTTTTACCGAAACCTGTGATTTAAAATCGTCACTACTGTGAGCTCACGTTACGTCTCTTCCTGTTTGGTTTGTTCACGTACATGTTGCCAGCCTAACGAAGTATGTGTTAAAAACTAACTCCACTTTTATTTTCTTTATATGTCTATGTGTAAGGTCCATCTCTATACAAAAAAAACTCCCTGACAACCCCCCCCCCCCCGCCCACACACACACACACACACACACACACACACACACACACACACACACACACACACAGAGAGAGAGAGAGAGAGAGAGAGAGAGAGAGAGAAAGTCGGTGGGGGTGGGGGGGGGGGTGTGGAGGAACATAAATCAACAGGTATTAGTTTTCAGAATATACTTCGTTATATCGGCATCATGTACATTTGTTAAACGATGAGGAGAAAAGTGAAGACATCGTAATGACAACTTTAAATTACAGTCTTGGTTAAAGCAGCTACAGCTAGTGACAGAAAAATAATAGCGTAAAAAACATTAAACTTGTGAAGGAAAAAGTTCGTAAGGAGAATATGTGCTTGTGTTTCGTAAGTTAAGTTATAGTGCGGCCTCTAGCATGTGACCAGATGAGAGGAAACGTAGATGCCAGCCAAATACTCGAATAACTGTAAGTTGTCACTTACGTAAAAAACAAGACGAACTGTTTTTTAATCTACAAATATATGGAACCAAAAGAAAACTGCATCATTCTAGAATCCAAAGAAGAGCCGGCCGGAGTGGACAAGCAGTTCTAGGCCTACCGCAGGTTCGAATCCTGACTCGGGCATGGATGTATGTGATGTCCTTAGGTCAGTTAGGTTTAAGTAGTTCTAAGTTCTAGGGGACTGATGACCTCAGATGTTAAGTCCCATAGTGCTCAGAGCCATTTGAACCATTCCAAAGAAGATGCCTTAACGTAAAAGACGAAATACATCCTGAACAAATAAAATACATTACAGGAAGGAAAAGGCATTTTTTGTTTACAAAAGGATTCCTCTGCCATTATTTGAGTATGAGAACACATATTGACTTCCAACAAACTTTAAAAATAATTTCAAACCCTTCCGAAACGTTTGTCGCTGACACCCATCACGGAATAACGAAAAGAATGAAATTTACCGCTTACTACGTTTTCGCTCCACATGCCGTAAAACTTCAATATCAAATGAGACGTTTTTATTTATTACTTATTTATTACAAACTGTACTCGCATAACATTTTGCAGACATTGTCTACATACACCACTGAATATACCGGCAAAATTGTATCATTGTACGACACACCGTTCAGGAGATATGACGTCATAAACTATGAGATGCATGAAAAACTAGCTGTTCTTAAATCGAAGCTGCTTCATATATCGGAGCTCGATTTTTTATGGAATCGGGAGTTGTGGCGGTAGGGATGGTGGTGAGGAAGAAACCCTCCGTTACTCGCGCGATAATTCTTAGGAATGTTTTATTTAAATGTAAATACGAATAAAACAATAAATACACAAATACAGTAAGGTATACACTAATTGATAAATCTTTTGGCAACTATTCGTAAATAGCTCCAGTACCTCTCTGATAGCAGCCAACTTATCATACCCGTGTGAACATCTCTTTCAAGAGAGAAATAGCTTAAGCATCTGAAGTGAAACCTGAATCATTTTCCACTGATGCATAAGTAGCATGACTGAAGTCCGTTGCCCTTCGTGTTATCCCGCAACTTTGATAAAACCTTTCTAGAACGTCTGAGAGTTGCACACAGATATTACAAACCAACGAGAGCTTTGATCCCTGTAAAATTTGTTTCTTTAGCTCTTCTATGCCTAGAACAGTTACTACGAAATTCAATGACGTAAATATGTTGCAATGCGGGTATTATATTTTCATCCAAAAATAACATTGTAATATCTGTTACTGTCTTTGTTATACGAGATTCTTCTTTGGGTGATAATAAAATTAAAAAATCTTGTTCTAACATTGCTTTTCATCCATTTAGTTATTCTTATCTTTTATAAAGAAATATGTAATCCCGAATTACTTTTCCCTGTGCTTCGTGTTCATCATTTTCTGTCACTTCTTTTTCTATTCCGGAAACATGACCACTTTCATATACACAGTCCTCTTTCTGTGAGTCAGAAATATCACTCTCATGATCTTCATCGCTCAGCTCATGAAACCATTCCAGCCATACATCAGGATCTCTGCTAAACTCTGCCCTAGGTTTTTTCACCTTTAACATTTATTCCACTAACTAAGAGTATCGAGAATATTTACTTTTTGACGGTAAGTATTCTAGGTAAAAAGCAAATTAATTGGAATTAGTTCCGATAGGCCAAAAATTATGCGCACTAAAGTCGCATTGAATCTACGAAAATAGTACAGTAATATACACTCATTTTGTTTCAGACAGTAGCAGTACAGCTCACACCGATCACCAGTGTCCTTCAAGCTATAATAATATGTCATAAACAGTGCAATCCTAAGTTTCTCAGAGCCAGTGATGGCTGAAGCTAACAGACGGAAAGTTAATTTAAAATTACTTAAAATAGCACGACCTCCATCCAGCCCAGTCGGACAAAATAGAGAGAGAAAATCATGTGGATTGTTACGTCATATATATATATATATATATATATATATATAATCAGGTGAATTTTTCTTTTGTTAGAGCATGATTCTTTCTCTCAGGGGTATTATCTTTTCTTATCGCTTTTACTTACGTGCATAAGTAAATATGAAACGGGTTCTAGAAGGGCCGCTGTCATTCACGTTAGATTTTGGACGTGATGACTGAAATATAGTTGCCGTTAACTGAAATGAATGTAATTTTGTTAATTTCTATTTATTGATTGCAAAGCAAGGCTCAAGAGAATTTTGATTGTTGCCGTGGAGCGGCCAAGATAAAACTTACTGAACCCATGGAATCTGTATAATTTAAAAAAATGAACTTTAAAGTAGATTAATCATCTGTTGCAATTTAGAAAGGTTCTTACAACCAAATCTCTCGCATTTACAGTTACTGTTAACACACTGAAAAATAAACTAAAACTTCGGCGTCTAACGGCCGACCAGAGGCTGCATCGGAAGATGAGCTTCCCGCAGCGCAAATTAATGAATAAAAGGATTATTAAAAATAATTAGCCGCTGCGACCATTTGAGGTGACAACCGTTACAAAGAAATTCATTTTGTGGTAACAATAATTAGTCTAGTTTAGCAGAATACCGAATAACTTACATAAAATCTGTGTAACATCTTAATGGCTGCCTTCCGTATCGCGAAACAAAACAGTGTGTGTGCCATAAAATACGTCCTTCCTCCTCGGCCGTACATACGCGTCTCTTTACGACCCTTTTTTTATTTTCATAGACATGTTTTAAATAAAGATGCTACTTTTAAATTATCGCTGCATATCAGTTGTTTCAAGAAAATTAAATGTATCTTTTATACTAATTATGATAATAAAATACGTTAAATACGGTTTAGAAATAACTTCTAGTTCACCCTATCACTTGACAATATTGTTCACTGCTTACAACCGATGAAAATGTCAACATTTATGTGACGTACCGTCACAGGATGACAAGTGTAATCTACGAGAGCAATAGAGGTTTATGTTATGCTGATGTTCTCAAATGCAAGTTACGCCTTTTAAAGGACAGTGACCTTACAGTCCCACCCACCACTGTCAGGCACCGCCTTGTCGCCTTGTCACGTCTCGGAGCGCTTTACCGGTGAGTACTCCGATTACGAGGAGGATGGTCTTCCGCCTGCGTCGCGACATTTGACATGAGGGGGCTTCAGTAGAACGGAAACGCGGAAGGGCACGTTAGAGATTGGAGGGAGAGCAGCTCGCGCGCGGGAAAGGCGGGCTGTAAGCGGCTTGACGCGAGACGGAGGTAGTCCGGCCGGGAAATCACCCCAGAGTGCACCTGCGCACCCTCAGGCTAGGGGGTGCGCTTCTTGCACTCAGAGAGGAAGGCGGGGGCGGCTGACCGGTATAACAAGGAGTCCTTCCCGTATTACACTCTACCACTCACCTGTCAGGCAAGCGCTGCCACCCACACAGTCGGATAGATTATTACTTGGATGCTTGGACGAGTTCATATCTTTCGCGTAAGGGGTTGTTAGTGCCCGCACAAAATTTCTTGTTGGATCTGAGTCTTCAAGAATATCGGTAAGTGGAGGAAGAATAAAGAGAACAATAACGTCTGCTTAAGACTTTGTCATTCTATTAGATACGAATAAGGACTTGGAAGATCAATAGAATGCAATGGATAGTGCCTGGGAAAGTAGTAGTAGTACATCTACATCTACATCTACATCTACATCTACATCTACATAACTACTCTGCAATTCACATTTAAGTGCTTGGCAGAGGGTTCATCGAACCACAATCATACTATCTCTCTACTATTCCACTCCCGAACAGCGAGCGGGAAAAACGAACACCTAAACCTTTCTGTTCGAGCTCTGATTTCTCTTATTTTATTTTGATGATCATTCCTACCTATGTAGGTTGGGCTCAACAAAATATTTTCGCATTCGGAAGAGAAAGTTGGTGACTGAAATTTCGTAAAAAGGTCTCGCCGCGACGAAAAACGTCTATGCTGTAATGACTTCCATCCCAACTCGTGTATCATATCTGCCACACTCTCTCCCCTATAACGCGATAATACAAAACGAGCTGCCCTTCTTTGCACCCTCTCGATGTCCTCCGTCAATCCCACCTGGTAAGGATCCCACACCGCGCAGCAATATTCTAACAGAGGACGAACGAGTGTAGTGTAAGCTGTCCCTTTAGTGGACTTGTTGCATCTTCTAAGTGTCCTGCCAATGAAACGCAACCTTTGGCTCGCCTTCCCGACAATATTATCTATGTGGTCCTTCCAACTGAAGTTGTTCGTAATTTTAACACCCAGGTACTTAGTTGAATTGACAGCCTTGAGAATTGTACTATTTATCGAGTAATCGAATTCCAACGGATTTCTTTTGGAACTCATGTGGATCATCTCACACTTTTCGTTATTTAGCGTCAACTGCCACCTGACACACCATACAGCAATCTTTTCTAAATCGCTTTGCAGCTGATACTGGTCTTCGGATGACCTTACTAGACGGTAAATTACAGCATCATCTGCGAACAACCTAAGAGAACTGCTCAGATTGTCACCCAGGTCATTTATATAGATCAGGAACAGTAGAGGTCCCAGGACGCTTCCCTGGGGAACACCTGATATCACTTCAGTTTTACTCGATGATTTGCCGTCTATTACTACCAACTGCGACCTTTCTGACAGGAAATCACGAATCCAGTCGCACAACTGAGACGATACCCCATAGCTCCGCAGCTTGATTAGAAGTCGCTTGTGAGGAACGGTGTCAAAAGCTTTCCGGAAATCTAGAAATACGGAATCAACTTGAGATCCCCTGTCGATAGCGGCCATTACTTCGTGCGAATAAAGAGCTAGCTGCGTTGCACAAGAGCGATGTTTTCTGAAGCCATGCTGATTACGTGTCAATAGATCGTAGTAGTAGTAGTAGTAGTAGAAGAAGAAGAAGAAGATGATGATTTATTTATTTATTTATTTATTTATGTATTTACTTTACCTGGCAAAATTAGGGCCTTCCGGCCCTCTCTTACACTTAACCAGGCACACTCAGATTGAACGAATTTCAGTTTGTACAGAACATTATGGACATACCACGTGTTATACAGTATTAATGTTAAAGAAAAAATAGAGTCTTATATTGAGCAAGCAGTGAAGGAAACAAAAGAAAAATTCGGAGTAGGTATTAAAATCCATGGAGAAGAAATAAAAACTTTGAGGTTCGCAGATGACATTGTAATTCTGTCAGAGATAGCAAAGGACTTGGAAGAGCAGTTGAATGGAATTGATAGTGTCTTGAAAGGAGGACATATGATGAACATTAACAAAAGCAAAACGAGGATAATGGAATGTAGTCGAATTAAGTCTGGTGATGCTGAGGGTATTAGATTAGGAAATGTGACACTTAAAGTAGTAAAGCAGTTTTGCTATTTGGGGAGCAAAATAACTGATGATGGTCGAAGTAGAGAGGATATAAAATGTAGACTGGCAATGGCAAGGAAAGCGTTTCTGAAGAAGAGAAATTTGTTACCATCGAGTATAGATTTAAGTGTCAGGAAGTCCTTTCTGAAAGTATTTGTATGGAGTGTAGCAATGTATGGCAGTGAAACATGGACGATAAATAGTTTGGACAAGAAGACAATAGAAGCTTTCGAAATGTGGTGCTACAGAAGAATGCTGTAGATTAGATGGGTAGATCACATAACTAATGAGGAGGTGTTGAATAGGATTGGGGAGAAGAGAAGTTTGTGGCACAACTTGACCAGAAGAAGGGATAGGTTGGTAGGACATGTTCTGAGGCATCAAGGGGTCACAAATTTAGTATTGGAGGGCAGCGTGGAGGGTAAAAATCATGGAGGGAAACCAACAGATGAATACACCAAGCAGATTCAGAGGGATGTAGGTTGCAGTAGGTACTGGGAAATGAAGAAGCTTGCACAGGATAGAGTAGCATGGAGAGTTTCATCAAACCAGTCTCAGAACTGAAGACAACAACAACAGTAGTACAAGGATAATTACAACAATCAAAAACTAGTTATAACAATCAAGAATACTAATAATAGTAATGACTATTATTACTATGAAAGTAAACATTTATCTTTTGTGAATGTCAGTCCTATTGCTAGTTGGGAATTTTCTCGTTATGTTCTTGCAGCTTGTGAGTTATTCACATCGAGCAGAGACATAAGACGACAGAACGGGGTGAAAGAGATATAGAAGAGGTAGCTAGGTTAGAGGAAGAGAAATAGAATGGTAAAATTCGAAGCTATGATGGAGAGGAGAAAGATAAAGATGAGATGGGCACAACAGTGGTGGCTATACCGTCCGTAGTATGTAAGTCTTGAGTCCCCTCTTGAATGTTGAGTGGTTCTGAGTGAGACGCAGACCACAGGGTAGCGCGTTCCATAGTCGTATGGCTGAAATGGAGAATGACACGGAGAAAGATATTGTGTTATGTAAAGGTACAGCCAAGATGCTAGATGTATCCGGTCTGGTATTGCGGTTGTGGAATGATGATAGGTGTTTAATGTGAGAAGATAAGTATTGGGGGCACCAGTGACTAAAAAAATCGATGAAGTAAGCACATCGTGTGGAGATCGTGTACCTTATGTGGGCGTACCCAACCTAGCTGGTAGTATGAAGGACTGATCTCGTCATACAACCGTATATTGCACACGTACCCTAACGTAAGCATTCATCAATAGCTTGAGGCATCTCGAATTTTCACTATTTGTGCCGTGTTGAACTACATCACAGCAGTAAAGATTAGGTAATACTAGTGTTTGGACTAATTTTTGTTTAACATGGGTTGGAAATATTTTTCTAAATTTTTGGATTGCATGTAGGGAGTAGAGCGATTTCTGGCAAGCTGTGACTGTTTGTTCTTCCCAGTTTAGGTGTTCATCCAAGATTATTCCAAGGTCTTTTACTATTTTTGGATAGTAGTTGGGTACCACTGAGGATTATTTGGGGGACTTTCGCGGAAGTACCGGCTGATTAACTTTGGAAGGGGGTAAAAGAATGACCTGGGATTTCTTGGGGCTTAGATTCAGACCTAGGTTCTGTGATTATCATGATATTGTTTTCAGTCCGAAGATTGGTTTGATGCAATTCTCCATACTAGACTATCGTGTGCAAACCTCTTTATCTCTACATAATTCCAGCAATCTACAACCATTTGGCCCTTCTTCTACGTCTATCTACATGACTCTTCTGCATTCACAATTAAGTGCCTGTTAGTGGGTTTATCGCACCACGTTTAAACTATCTCTCTACAGCTCCACGTACGAACAGCGCGCGGGAGAAATGAATATTTAGATATTTCTGTGCGAGCTCTGATTTCTCTCATTTTACATAATGATCATTTCTCCATATTTATGTGGGTACCTACAAAATATTTTCACACTCTGAAGAGAAAGTTGATTGAAATTTCATGAGAAGATCTCGTCGCAGCGAAAACGCCTTTGATTTAATGACTGCCACTACTGTGTATCATATCCGTGACACTCTCTTCACTATTTCGGGATAATACAAAACGAGCTGCCCTTCTTTGAACTTTTTCGATGTACTCCGTCAGTCCTATTAAATGCATATCCCACATCGCACAGCAGTACTCCAGAAGAGGACGGACAAACTTAGTGTAAGCTGTACATTTAGTAGATCTGTTACGTTTCCTATGTGTTCCGCCAATAAATCTCAGTCTTTGAGTTCCTTAACCCAAAACATTATCTATGTGATCGTTCTAATTTAAGTTACTCGTAACAGTAATCCCTAAGTCTTTAGCTGAGTTTACAGCCTTTAGATTTCCGTGATTTATCACGTCACTGAAACTTAGCAGATTCTCTTTAGTGCTCATGCGCCTAACCTCATACTTATACTGCTACTTCTGTTTTACTCGGTGAATTTCCGTCAATTAATACTGTGTACGGGCCTTAGCCTACCTCCACAATTTATGTCCCCCCCACCCCCCCATGTCCTTCATTACCAAGCTGCCTGTTTGAAGAATTTGTGGTAAATCCTTATGGACCAAACTGCTGACGTCATCGGTCCCTAAGGTTACACACTACTTATACTAACTTACGCTACGGACAAAACACACACACACACACGCACACACACACACACACACACACACACACACACACGCACGCACGCACGCACGCACGCACGCACGCACGCACGCACGCCCGGGGGAGGACTCGAACCTTCGACGGGGACATCCGCGCCGACCGTGACAAGGCGTCTGAGACCGGGCGGCTATCCCACGCGGCAATTGACTGTTTCTTGATGATTCAGTATTTGTCGTATCGCCCGATCTCTGCCTTTTGTCAAATTGTGCCAAAAACTTATTTTTTCCCGATCCTGTTCGATATCTCCCCTTCAGTTATTCGATCTGCTCATCTAGCTTTCAGCATTCTTTTGTAGCAATCCATTACGCACATTTCACAAAATTCTATTCCCATTATTTCCGAACCGCTTATTGTCTACATTTCACTTCCGTACAACGCTACACTCAAGACAAATATCTTCAGAAAATGTTTCCTAACACTTAAATTTATATTGCATATTACCAAATTCCTCTCTTTCAGCCGGCCGGTGTAGCCGAGCGGTTCTATGCGCTTCAGTCTGGAACTACGCGACCGCTACGGTCGCAGGTTCGAATCCTGCCTCGGGCATGGATGTGTGTTATGTCCTTAGGTTAGTTAGGTTTAAGTAGTTCTGAGTTCTAGGTGACTGATGACATCAGATGTTAAGTCCCACAGTACTCAAAGTCATTTGGATCATTTGAACCTGTCTTTCAGTGATGCTTTCCTTGCTATAGCCAGTCTGCATATCATATCATTCCTACTTCGAGTATCATCAATTATTTTGTTGCCCAGATAGCAAAAAACATCTAGGCCTGCTACTTTCAGTGTACAATTTCCTCATCTAATTTCCTTATAATGCCCTTATTTAATTAGACTTCACTCAACTACTGTTGTAGATCCTTCATTGTGTCTGACTGAATTACGATGTCAACAGCAACCGCGAAGTTTTTATTTCTTCTCCTTTAACTTTAATTCCCATTCCCAATATCTCCTTGGTTTTTTACTGCTTGCTCAGTGTACAGATTGAATAACATCGAGGATAGACTAAAGCCATTTCTCATTCCATTTTCAACTACAGCTTTCATTTAACGCCCTTCCACATTTACAACTGCCGTCTGGTTTCTGTATAAGCTGTTGGTGTTTGGCTTTGTTCAGCCTAATTTCTAATAAACGTTAGAGAGACAATATTGTCTGGTATGTTCCTTGCATTCTCCCGAATCCAAACAGATCTTACCTGAGGTCGGCTTCTTCCTGCCTTTGCAATCCTTCGTAAATAATTCGTGTCCTCACTTTGCAGCAATGACTTATTAAAATGGTTTGCTTCTTGTTTGATCGTGATACGAACAGCGTTGCTTATGTGACTGGCTGTTGTTTCGTTCTGTTCGATTCCTGATACTCTTTGGAGGTATGACCTGTGGACTTCTATTATTAGTTTTCTTCTGGTGCTAAATTTTAGATACTGATGACTGTTTCTTAATCTTGGTCGTTTGCATATTCTTGCAGTATGGGTAGTGGTATTGGGTACCTGTGCTAGTATCGAAGTCTTGTCGTTCCGACATTTAGTTGCTGCTTATGGTATCTCGTACTAAATCAGCTTTATAGAACAGTCATCGAGCTATTACATTGATTGTGGTTTCTAGTGGTGTTACGTCGAGCCCTTCATGTAATGTAATTCTGGTTAATTGAGACAGTCCTAAGCTCCAGCGTAGCATTGTCTTTTGTACACATTGTAATGCCTGCACCCTCCTTTATCTGAATGTTGCATATGTGGTGTAGCCATACCTCTAAGTGGTGGTAGGATGACCGACTTGTGGAGTCTCAGTTTTGTATCCTCGCGTAAATCTTTACTTATGAAGAAGTGATTTAGTGCCGTTCTTAATTTTTCTCCTGTGTTTACGATGTATTCAGCATGTTTACGGAAAAAAACAATTTGTGATCTGATGTTATTCGTAACGTATTGAGGTATTCTATGTATGGTTTCCACGGAGTTGATATATATATATATATATATTTTTTTGGTAACGATGCCTCGTAAAACAGGTCTCTTCTTCCTATAATACCGGGTGATCAAAAAGTCAGTATAAATTTGAAAACTGAATAAAACACGGAATAATGTAGATAGAGAGATACAAATTGACACACAGGCTTGGAATGGCATGGGGTTTTATTAGAACCAAAAAAAATCATAAGTTCAAAAAATGTCTGACAGATGGCGCTTCATCTGATCAGAATAGCAATAATTAGCATAACGAAGTAAGACAAAGCAAAGATGATGTTCTTTACAGGAAATGCTCAGTATGTCCACCATTATTCCTCAACAATAGCTGTAGTCGAGCAATAATGTTATGACCAGCACTGTAAAGCATGTCCGGATTTATGTAGAGGTATTGGCGTCGGATGTTGTCTTTCAGCATCCCGAGAGATGTCGGTCGATCACGATACACTTGCGACTTCATGGAACCCCAAAGCCAGTAATGGCACCGACTGACGTCTGGGGACCAGGGGGGGGGCAAGCATGACGAAAGTGGTGGCTGAGCACACGATCATCACCAAATGACGTGCGCAAGAGATCTTTCACGCGTCTAGCAATATGGAGTGTTCTTTTTTTTTGGTTCTAATAAAACCCCATGTCATTCCAAGCATGTGTATCAGTTTTTACCTCTCTATCTGCATTATTCCGTGGTTTATTAAGTTTTCAAATTTATACTGACTTTTTGATCACCCGGTATACTGTACTTGTTTTTTCTTCGTTTAGTGCGATTTTTCCCTCCCGGTATCACTTGACAGTTTTATCAATTTGTCCTTTGAGATGATTTTTATTTCGAGTTCACTAATTTTATTTTGGTGGTTCTGTTCAGATGTAAATATCGCAGTTTCATCTGCTAGTTGTGCTAAATGGAAGCAGGGCCTTCTCAGGTGGCATGTCACTGACGTGGGTTTTAGATACAGTGGGTGAAGGTGCAGATTCTTGCAGTGTTCTGCTGTCATTGTTTTGAGGAACGATCTTGTCCATTGCTTGATTTCCAGGAAAGTTCTGTATTGCAAAAATATGATCCATTAATTTTATGTAGAATCCTAGCGTAGACGTTTGTTTCAACACTTGGTGGATTAAGTTCTTCTGTCATGATTTGTCGTAGACGTGTTGCAGAACTAGGAAAATAGTTGCTGCGCAGCTAGTCTGTCGCACGGGTTATAGTTATCTTCCTTCAGAGCCGTCACTCAGCAAGCAGTGAGTGACGGGGGTCAGGTAGCGTGGAGAACAGAGTGACGAAAGCCTGCCAGTTCCAACACAGCTGGGCGTCGGCTGCACGCACACACACACACACACAAGGGGTTAAGAGGCGACAGCGAAAGGCGACGCCGGCGCGCGACGCCTGCCAGATATAGCAACGAGAGGGCGACCGTGGAGGGTGTGGGTGGTGGAGGGGAAGTTGGTGGGGAGGGGGGGGGGGGCGACCTCGGCGCTGGATGAGTCACCACGCGGCGTGCAGATCGATGGCGAGCCGCGGCCGACACACCAGCGTCCCCGCCGACGGAGTCTGCGAGCGCCGCTGCAGCGCCACCGACCGCCGAATTTAATGAGTCGGCTCCGTAAGGCACCAACACACGCCAAACTCTCACGGCTACCCTTATTTCGTAGCTTAGAAGAGAACAATAGAATTTTACACCACATAAAGAAAAAAATAATACAAAAAATGTGACCCCCTTATCAACTAACCAAAAGAATATCCAAGAAGAAACCAGTATTAGTTAATGCCAAAATATGACACTGCTGAAAGTCCTATATGCCTCAGAATTTCATGTTCTGAACAGAACAGGTATGCACAGTTTGTCAGATACGTGAGTGGCTTTATTAGGTCTTAAGTAATAGAAAGCAGTACATTGTCCTGGGAGCTAGTGTCCATCGGAGCCGAAAGTATTCTCACAAGAGTACCATGGAAATGTGATAGGGCGACTGTTGTTCTCTACAAATGTAAACGTTCTGACGGGTAGGATAAGCAGATATCATTCACTCTTTGCTGATGAAGCTGTAGTGTCTGCGGAAGTGTCGTCATTGAGAGCAGTAGGTTATAGAAACACTTTGACAAAATTTTTATTTGGTCTAATGACTGCCAGGTTGGTATCAATGTTGGAAGTTAATGCTGATATTTACTAAAAGCAAACCTCTTACGTTCGACTGCGGTATGTGTGGCATGAAGCTAGACAGTCACACGAACTAATCATCTTTGGTTAACGTACCATAGAGACTAGAAACGAATGTAGAAGACTTTTCGTCGATTGTAGAGAAGGCTAATTGTCGATTTCGGCTTACTGGAGAATTTTAGGAAAGTGCGGTTCACCTTTAAAAGAGACCGTTGTAACACTAGTGGTACTCTTCGTTGAGTATTGATCCAGTGTTTGCGATCCCCACCAAGTCACACTAAAAGGAAGACTTCGAAGCAACACAGAAGCGAGGTGCTAGATTTGTTACCAGTAGCTTCCATCAACACGTTCTGGAAATGCTACGTGAACTCCGATGCAAATACATGGAGGGAAGGCTATACTTTTTCAGCAGTGATTCACGAAAAGAATATAAAGACCCGGAATTTGCAACATAATGCAGACCGATTCTATTGCCGCATTTCATGTAAGGACCACGTAAATAAGCGAAATTAGTGCTCGCACGGAAGCCTGCAGGAAGCCATTTTTCCTTCGCTCCATTTGGGAATGGAACAGGAAAGGAAACGACTATCCGCAGAACACGTTGCCTTTCATATTATAGTGGCTTGCGGAGTATGTGCAGCGGGTAAGCAGAAATGTGTGAACACCAAAACCACGACACATTACCATACACAATATGGTGTAGGAAAACCGTTGGAATTCAAAATAGGTCCCAAAAAGTTTTTTGCGCGGCCATCATGCGTACCAAGCACAGAAATATTCGTTTCGTAAATAAAAACCGCCTTTCATTGCTGCAACGTATTTTATTTCTTCCGGGCGCGTTTCGCTTTTATTTTAAGGTATTTTAAAGGCGAAACGCGTCTCGAAGAAATAAAATACGAGGCGTGTGTTTCACGTAAGTACCGTTTTGAAATTTTAAAAAAACGTGCTAATATATCTCAATAATTTTCTTTTTACATGAAAGCATGTACCTTAATCTACTTTTAACATAATTTCCGTCAATATTGAGGCACTTGTCATAACGTTGTACCAGTTTTTGAATACCCTCCTCATACAAGTCTGCCACCTGACTTGTTAGTCACAGCATCACCACTGTTTTGACTTCGTCATCGTCTTGAAGACTTCAAGATGAAACATGGGTGGCCTGCGTCACACCAGAATCAAAGCAACAGTCCATGGAATGGCGGCATTCAGATTCACCCAAAAAATTGAAGTTTAAGCAAACAATTTCTGCCCGGAAATCATGTGCACAGTTTTTTGGGATAGAAAAGGAGTATTGCTTGTAGAATTTCTGCCTCGTAATGAGACAGTCAATGCAGCAGCTTACTGTAAGACATTGCACAATCTGCGCCGTTCAATTCAGAAAAAAAGACGTGGCAAGTTGAGCAAGGGCATCGTTTTGCTGCAAGACAATGCCGGTCCGCATGTGGCGAATCAGACCAAAGATCTCATCACATCTTTTCGATGGGAAACTGATATCATCCTCCATACAGCCCCGATCTTGCGCACAGTGACTACCATCTGTTCTTGCACTTGAAGAAGCACCTGGACGGTCAGAATCTTCACGACGAAGTCAAAAAAATGGTGATGCAGTGGTTAACAAGTCAGTCGGCAGACTTCTATGAGGAGGGTGCCTCAATATTGACGGAAATTACGTGGAAAAGTAGATTAAGGTACAGGCTTTCATGTAAAAATAAAATTATTGAGAGGCCTTTTTTTATTTCAAAATGGTACTTACTTAAATAACACGCCTCGTATATTGCAGCAAGAAAAGGCTATTTTTTATTTACAAACGGAAAATAGGTTCATGTTGTCTTGGATTGGTATATAAAGGTCTGTATGGTTTTCAAGGAAATCTTGTAGAAGCCTTTCTGCAAAATAGTGACAACTTCAGACAAAGATAATCAGGGTGGATAGCGATCCCATATCTTTCTCTCTAAATTGGAACACAAAGACTCAGTAATACTGAGATCTGGCGACTGTGGAAGGAAGATGCGGCAATTGATCCATGTGCTCACAAACCCGATCCTAGACTATGAGATCCGTGTGAATAGGGGTCTTGTCATCTTGGGATACAGCGTCACCATTGAGGAACAGTCGTTGTAGCAGGGGATGGACCTGAACAGCCAAAATGGTTACGTAAAACTTGGCACTGATGTGACACACAGCGTAACGGAATATCACTATATGGTCGCCCAGATCATCACCGAATGTAAACGTAGCCATAAGTTGGAAATAGTGTGAAGCACGACTAATCCGAACAAATTACTCCGTTCCATTGCTCCATGGTCTAGGTTTTATGGCTTCGGTACCACGTTTACTTGTTACCGGCGTGGTTTTGGAATTCCACGTCGCCACGCCCTTCGTTGCTTAAGCGTCTCCCTACGTGTTGTTTTGGTGCTCAGAGACTCCGCGAGTGCGACATTAATTTCTGCAGTGACTTCTGCAGCTGTCGTCGTCGTCGTTTTCGTCACAATCCTTATCAGTGACTATCTCTCACGATCACTCAACAAACACTTTCGTTCGCGGTATGACTTAGCGGATGATGTTGCTCTACTTTCCCAGTATGTGACTCGGTGCCTCTGGAAACACCGAACACTTCAGCTACCGTGCTTATGGAAAAAAAACCACCATACGAAAACAAACAATGTACTCAAGTTGCAAGTCACATAGCGACGGCATAATGCGCTCACAACCGCACAGAACGCTGTTCTGATGACGAATGACACTTGCAACGTACTGAGGACGTAGCACAGGTTCTGATCGTAGCTAAATAGAACGGTGAAACCTGCGTGCTCGGCTAGCACCTACATAAATGTTCAAGCATGGATTTCTTGTAATGCTTTCATATTTTTGTCCAACCTTGTACCCGTAAACTAGCAATAATTTAATTACATAATTGTGTCCAATTTCTACATGCAGATGTAGACTGAATAATTAGAAGTAAGTGACAGGCAGACCTTGAGGAAAATGTCGCATTCGGGAGACGACACGATTATGAACTCTATAAATGTAGAAATTAACACAGGCGCACCTAGCAGGAGAACTGTTTTTTACGGCATTACCCATATGAGTTCTACAAGACTAAACAGTCTGACCTTCAGTTACTTTATCAATAGGAAAAAGCAAGAAAGCGGGGTTACAGAGATAGAAAAAGAACTGTAAGAAAGGTTGTCAGCAGCAGAACAAATGCAAACAGGAATGCAAGAGAGCTGGAGCAGCTAGAGAATATGTAACGAGGTCTGTAATTAGAGAAAAGGATATCAGTGGTCGGTTAATCCTCTTCACTCAGCGCGAAAACTTGTGAAGGCATTTCACGGAGGGAGAATGCAAGGTATTAAAATATATGGCGCACAGCAGAGACGTTCTTACTTGTTTCATCTTCTTCGCTAAGCAGACGCCTGCAGACATATCATGGTTGAAATATGAACCCAGTTAGAGGGAATTTGACCGAAAAGTTTCCATTTATTCATTTGCACTTATTAGGGAAAATTACCATACTCAAGTAAGTGGCGGCTCGTAACCACAGCAGTTGTCTCGCAAACGTCTTGACTGCGGATCCATATTTACTTAAACGTTTTCCAGTATTATGATACGCTCTGTTTACGAGGGTCCGTTTCATGCCACATTGTAAATAATTACCACGCCAACCCTAGAAACCCAAGTATCATTTCATTATGTAAGTTTCTTTGCCTAACTTCTATATAAGTCTTTGGATGTCGTCAATTATGTAGTTTATGTACACTTACTGAATCAATATTTTGATTTAGTCAGCCGAACATACGACGACCAGCGGAAAAATGCTCCCATCGGAGCACAAAAAGGATAATATGCTTCTGCTTAAGACACTGACTGAAAAGTGGGGTACCAACTCAATCATTCCACCTTTCGCAGCACCTTCAAAATTTATCCCAAAAATTTCAGCACGTGAAGGTATTCGCTCTCTTTTTAACATGAAATTCTTGCCACAGACGTACAAGCTCACCTAACTGTAACGCTCCCACACCCATTAGTCCAACGCTGCGACCCGCTCATACCAGTCCACTCTCAGTTGCCCTTTCTCATTCACTCATTTAGCCTACGTCATTGTCATTATCTCTTTCTTTCTCTCTGTCATTGTCTCCTGTTCACAGCCATGTGCTCCTTCGTTCTGTCCTGTCACTACCTACCTCTTGCTCTCTCTTACTGTTACTATCATCATTCCCCCCTACTGCTCCTGTCTTTTCCCACTATCTCCAGCTCTCTTTTCCTCCTTGTCATTGTCAAAGACTCTGTCTCTAGTTACCTCTGGCTCTCACCCGCTTCCACTTTCTCCTCCTCTTCATTCTTCACCCTACAGCACTGTCTGCTTCACTGGTTTTGTAGCACTGTTCTGTCACTGCCAACCATATTCCACTACCACTGTGTCCCTCTCTTTCTCCCGCATTGCCATTATGTACTTCGCTCTCGGCATAAAAATTCCAAATATGAAACTTCGTGACAGATTAAAACTGTGTGCCGGACCGAGACTCGAAATCAGCAGCTTTGCCTTTCGGGGGCTCTACCATCTGGGCTACCCAAGCACGGCTCACGACCCGTCCTCACAGCTTCAATTCCGCCAGTACTGCGTCTCCTATCTTCACAACTTCACAGAAGCTCTCCGGCGAAAGGCAAAGGTCCCGAGTTCGAGTCTCGTTCCGGCACACAGTTTTAATCTGCCTGGATGTTACATGTCAGCGCACACTCCTCCGCTGAGTGAAAACTTCATTTGGAAGTCCAAATGTGTTTAGCATGCTAAAATTTTAAAGGGGGTGATGAAGAAGGTAGAATGAAGTAGCTGATCCCCCAGTTTCCAGCCAGAGTCCTTTAAACAGGAACACATTCGCCTTTCATGTACCCAAATAGAAACATTTTTCCGCTGATTCTCTTCTTTTCTCTGCTACGGCAGGGCATGCCACTGACATGAAAAGAACTTTATAGGTAAAACTTTATAGGTAAAACACCTCAGATCGGATTTCATGTGCACAAATATTCTGGATGCACATCACAATAGAACATGGTATTCCCAGAACCCCTCTGATAATGACATACGTACTTTGCAGCATATTTCTCCGTGGCACTTTAGTTTATGAACTACTTACTCGCCTCACACCGGACTTCAAGAGTGTATTTTGCGTGTACAAGTAGGATAACTTCCAATCCCTAAACGGGATAAAGATATCAAGAAAATTGTCAAGGTTGTTAGAGATTTAGATCATAGGACAATATGGTAACCATTTCAGTTATTTACTGTGCATAACCGTCTTGGAACTTGCGGCTCGGTGGCGG
This sequence comes from Schistocerca gregaria, assembly GCF_023897955.1. Taxonomy (NCBI): domain Eukaryota; kingdom Metazoa; phylum Arthropoda; class Insecta; order Orthoptera; family Acrididae; genus Schistocerca; species Schistocerca gregaria. Next base: position 469,902,047 of record NC_064926.1, read on the forward strand.
TACGAAATAATAGTAAAAAATGCTTTTATGTGTAATTTCCCATGGAACCGCCCATGAACTAATGGTGCTTTCGTAAGCTCCTTAAGGCCCACCGTAGACCACATTAAATGCAAAACGAAACCACCGATTCTCTCGAATTGCCTAAGCAGGAGGAAAAGTGTAATATTCATATTTTGATCCTGTGCTGTAGGATAGTGACACTAAGACGATCCTTCTGTTGTGTATACAAATGATCCCTACCTCAAAGTCTATCCAAACCACTTGACCGTACTTTTGTATCACCAATAGAACACGAGGTATAAGTGAAAGAAAAATCACGTTTTTATGCACGGCGCTTTTTTAGCATATTGATAGCGCAAGTTGTCCCTTGCGTACCGATAAGATTATTGAAACTAGTCATGAGTAGGTAGCTATAGCCCGACTTCTTGCCGGTCATCTTTTTCCTTTCAGGTACTAAGAGGCTGTGGATTACAGCTACCGCAAAATGTGACTACATGCACAAGGCACGCAGTAACAGTACGAAGCATGTAAGGTGTCTCAAAAAGAATTGTCAGTATTTATAACTAATTGAACATTCCGTATAAGTAAAGTCCATTTTAAACTGCTTGTAGAGGCACAGTTGTTACAATGTGGCCGAAAAACATATATTCAGTTTCAAGCAAAGCCAAATGATGAAGTTCGAAGTTGATACACATAGATTCTATTTCTGCCCACAGTACACGTTTAAGTTATCGTGACAACATTACCTGTAGTCGAGGTCTTTGAGTCCTTTCTCGAGGGAAGTAATATTCGTAATCAGAATTATTAATTATCCTCTGGAGATTGCTTTTTCTTTGTAGAGTTCGCCTTTCAGTCATCCCCACAGACTACAATCTGGGTCCGAGCACCTTGGTGGCCAATACACGGGACCATTTCAGCCGATCCATCTTCAGAGGAGTGTTAGGTTTAGATATTGTGTCAGCTAACAACGAGAATCTGCAAGAGCCGCGTCATGCTTTAAGAATATACATTTTCTTGTAAGCACAAGAACCTCTTCCAATAATTATGGAATTTCGTTTTCAAGAAAGTTTTCGTCCTTATAACGGTGACTTGTAAGACGCAGTAATAGAAACACAATCAAATGATCGTCTATCGCACGAGTGGGCAATTCTTGGGAGAAAGTGGTAAGTAGGCTGTTTAGGTTTTTTTTTATTGGTAACGCCGCCGCCACGTAGCGCTCTGTATGAAAATCACTGGCTGTTCCGTGTGCAGTCTGTGGCTGGTTTGCATTGTTGTCTGCCATTGTAGTGTTGGGCAGCGGCAGCTGGATGCTAACAGCGCGTAGCGTTGCGCAGTTGTAGGTGAGCCGCCAGCAGTGGTGGACGTGGGGAGAGAGATGGCGGAGTTTTGAAATTTGTAAGAATTGATGTCATGAACTGATATATATATATATTATGACTATTAAGGTAAATACATTGTTTGTTCTCTATTAAAATCTTTCATTTGCTGACTCTGCTTATCAGTAGTTAGGGCCTTCAGTAGTTTGAATCTTTTATTTAGCTGACAGTAGTGACGCTCGCTGTATTGCAGTAGCTTGAGTAACGAAGATTTTTGTGAGGTAAGTGATTTGTGAAACGTATAGGTTAATGTTAGTCAGGGCCATTCTTTCGTAGGGATTTTTGGAAGTCAGATTGCGTTGCGCCAAAAATATTGTGTGTCAGTTTAAGCACAGCCTTGTACAGTTGTTCTAAGGGGACGTTTCAAAGTGATCCTCGCATTGGACTCTGCCCCTGACGCATTTTCGAATATTCGTCATTCTCGTGTTCACATTTTTTCAATTTATTTTGTGCGTAATACAGTCGATATACATCTGCAGCTGCGTTCATGTTAAGTTAGAGCGATTTAGATTTTAAACTTCTTAAAATGAGCAAATAAATGATGAGTTAATTTATTTAGTGTTACAAAAACAAGCCACGTGTAGGGGGTAAGTTATCAAAAGTAATTTTAGACAAATAGTCTAAAAATGCTTGCTAACAGTGTTCGTGGAGATTAAGACACTGCATGTCAAACACACTAACAAACGTCCTTGGCCAAAACTGCACAGATACTCCTAACTTTTTGTCAACTGAGACTGCTTTTCGCATTACCGTGTTTTGTTTTTCTATTCTTTCTTTGTAATAAAATTAGTAGATAATTCTTGTCCATTATGGACGTATTAGAACAACAACTCTTGACATTCAAGTTAATTTATAAATAATTAGTTGCAAGCAATGGCTTTTAAAGGCTTTTCTGTTTCCATGAAAATATTTCAAGATGCTTGGACCCTAGCTTCCAGTGTTTACATTTACGAGGGTTGTAACTTTAATAGTGGCAATATTTATTTACAGCTCGTACAAAATAGATACGTGTTCCAAAGTTTTACTGACCTTCAAAGTAGTCACCAGCATTGTGTATAACCCGTTGCTAGCCATGTGGAAGTCGTAAGATTCTCCTAGCAGTGCCAGTTGTGTTGACAGTTCGAGCGTCGCGGTCTATTGCCCGACGAATTTGTAGCAGTTCTGAAGCGAATGCTGCGAAGTGTTTCCTTCAGTTTAGAAAACAGCCAAAATAATTTTTTGGTATGTGCCAGTAGCTAATTTTATAGGGCGAAATTTTCTTGTCAGTCGAAATTAGTTTGTCGAGTTGGCTCCTTGAATTCTGATGCGTGCTATTTTCAGTTTTTCACATATTTTGTAATGTATGTGCACAAATTTTCTTGGTGAAAGAAAGTCCTCAATAATATATTTCATTTTTCTAGATTAGTATGATCTTTTATTAATAGGGCAACGACTCCTTCCCAGGCATTATTGTATTCACTCGAAGTTCAATCAAGTGTCGCATATGGAGCGCGCCGTCAGAACAATAGACTTTGCAGTTAAGGGCAGGTTGGAGTATGTACCGCAGAAGGTAGGTATCACGCAAGTCAATCTGTATTATGTTGCAAAAGTCAGATTTTGGCTGGTTCTTTCTCTTGGCGTAAGCCGATGGTGTACAATGCTGGAATAATTTGTGTGTGAACTTCTGTACATCATGTTGTTATTTTAATTAGTATTAAGTTGCTAGAAAACACTAAATTCATAAACTCTGACTCCATACGGAGACGTTGTGTACTGCGACCTCATATTATTGTAAGGAAAGATAGGAACGCAGCAATCTTTCGCAATCCCACTGGTTTTTTTATTACTCTTGCATATCCAGATTTGAGGTATAAATAACCATGTTTAGGGCATTTGAGTGAGTTATAATCCAACAAATTCCCAGCAGTACATGTCACCATACGACTTTCTTGGTAGGTAGGAGAAAACCGAGGTTGCCTTTGCACCAATAAAATCGTTTGGTGACATTTACCGGTGGGAATCAGTTGGATTATAACTCAATCAAATGCGTTGAACATGTTTATTTATAGCTGAAATCTGAATATGGAAAAGAAATAAAAAAACACTGGGACTGCCAATTATTACTGTATTCCTATCCTTCCTTATAATTAAATTCATATCCAAGAGGAAGTAAACAATGTTCCAACCTTGTGAAGCGGACGCACCTGTATGTTAAGATAATCTATGTCACTGTTAGTCAATTGTAAATTTTCTCTAAGTATGTGTGAATAAAAAAATGGTTCAAATGGCTCTGAGCACTATGAGACTTAACATCTGAGGTCATCAGTCCCCTAGAACTTAGAACTACTTAAACCAAACTAACTTAAGGACATCACACACATGCATGCCCGAGGCAGTATTCGAACCTGCGACCGTAGCGGTCGCAAGGTTTCAGACTGTAGCGCCTAGAACCGCTCTGCCACCCCGGCCGGCTATGTGAGTATAAAAAAAAAAAAAAAAAAATAGAACATAAGGTACTTTCATCATGGACAAACAATTAAACAAATTCTTACAAATTATGAGTCACCATGATATGACAAGAGACGCAGGTGAGTCTTATAGACCTTGATGACCCAGATTTCTCTTCCAAATACGTATAGAGAATAAAGACCAGAGCACAGACAGCTGACTAAATCTTATTCTTAAAATATGCAACTCGTCCATTCCGATGTGTTGTCACTACTCCTCCTCTTTTTCTGCTTTTTCTCCTTCTTCACCTATTTTTTTTTACGTATAGTTCCTCTCCGGACCCTACTACTTCTACTGCATTTTTCATTTTCCGTACACTTAGGCCCTAACTTTAGCACTGTGTTCCAGTATTCGTTTCCTATGCTCTCCCTTCAGCTCTTCAGCCCATGATTTTCCAGCTTTTAAGTTTGGATTTCCTTGGAATAGAGATGTCCTTCAAGTTTCTTCTCGAGCGGATTGCGTTCGTAGATATTCCCCAGTGTTATACTAACTCCTTACAGTTCTTTTTCTATCTCTGTAACCCCGCTTTCTTGCTTTTTCCTATTGATAAAGTAACTGAAGGTCAGACTGTTTAGTCTTGTAGAACTCATATGGGTAATGCCGTAAAAAACAGTTCTCCTGCTAGGTGCGCCTGTGTTAATTTCTACATTTATAGAGTTCATAATCGTGTCGTCTCCCGAATGCGACATTTTCCTCAAGGTCTGCCTGTCACTTACTTCTAATTATTCAGTCTACATCTGCATGTAGAAATTGGACACAATTATGTAATTAAATTATTGCTAGTTTACGGGTACAAGGTTGGACAAAAATATGAAAGCATTACAAGAAATCCATGCTTGAACATTTATGTAGGTGCTAGCCGAGCACGCAGGTTTCACCGTTCTATTTAGCTACGATCAGAACCTGTGCTACGTCCTCAGTACGTTGCAAGTGTCATTCGTCATCAGAACAGCGTTCTGTGCGGTTGTGAGCGCATTATGCCGTCGCTATGTGACTTGCAACTTGAGTACATTGTTTGTTTTCGTATGGTGGTTTTTTTTCCATAAGCACGGTAGCTGAAGTGTTCGGTGTTTCCAGAGGCACCGAGTCACATACTGGGAAAGTAGAGCAACATCATCCGCTAAGTCATACCGCGAACGAAAGTGTTTGTTGAGTGATCGTGAGAGATAGTCACTGATAAGGATTGTGACGAAAACGACGACGACGACAGCTGCAGAAGTCACTGCAGAAATTAATGTCGCACTCGCGGAGTCTCTGAGCACCAAAACAACACGTAGGGAGACGCTTAAGCAACGAAGGGCGTGGCGACGTGGAATTCCAAAACCACGCCGGTAACAAGTAAACGTGGTACCGAAGCCATAAAACCTAGACCATGGAGCAATGGAACGGAGTAATTTGTTCGGATTAGTCGTGCTTCACACTATTTCCAACTTATGGCTACGTTTACATTCGGTGATGATCTGGGCGACCATATAGTGATATTCCGTTACACACCACGGTGGTAATTTACTGTACTTGCATTTTGGATAGCGGCAGTTCAAATTCCCGTCCAGTCACCCGGATGTAAGTTAAAAGTTTCGAGAATCTGGCATCGTTTCGCAAATTCCGCTTTGCGAGTATTATCTATAGCAAACCGCGTGAGGGAAAGATATAAGCTGCGAATTACTGACTGTGATTACCGCCTGTCATTGGTTTCGTGGGCAGTGTGTAGAGTCTATGCGCCTTCTTCGCCAGGACGCTAAAACTCTTCTTGCACACTATTCATAGGACCTGGGAAGGACTTGCTGTCTTCGTGTGACGGGCACAGTTTACACGGTGAGATCCGGCATGCTTCATGCTTAAGGCGGGCTATTCACTTACCATATGAGGCTTCTTGCTTTTAGTAGTTCACTTGAGAGCTAAAGGATCAAGAACCGTGCTGTGATACCTCTATTGAGATCCCAAGTAGAGTAGACAACAGTTTCATTTCACTAGCAACTCTTAGTTAAGGATCGTATGGGTGGTGAAATCCAAGCCACTCTCAAATACCCCAAATTAGTCTCACGCTCAAACAGACGCCTTCAAAATATCAAATTGCCAAGCAGAGAAATGAAGCTATACTTTGTAGATCATCGATCTGACTTCTGCGTTTTTTTGGGGACTCGTGCGCAGTTACTTGTATTCGCAGTTAGTGTCCACGTAGTATGGGCAATCTTTTATTTTACAAGTGGATCATTCCGTCACCCATGTCTGCGCCTTCACTTCGCAAAGAAACTGTGATTCTTCTTTTGCAGCCGGCCGCGGTGGTCTCGCGGTTCTAGGCGCGCAGTCCGGAACCGTGCGACTGCTACGGTCGCAGGTTCGAATCCTGCCTCGGGCATGGATGTGCGTGATGTCCTTAGGTTAGTTAGGTTTAAGTAGTTCTAAGTTCTAGGGGACTGATGACCACAGCAGTAGAGTCCCATAGTGCTCAGAGCCATTTGAGCCATTTTTCTTCTTTTGCAACATAATGTCGGGGCATATAGCCCACCAGCATGACAGAACAGCACCGCGGGTAGCCGAAACACGATGTCGTAGGGGTCACAGCAGTAAGGACGAATTTCTCTCTCTCTCTCTCTCTCTCTCTCTCTCTCTCTCTCTCTCTCTCTTCCCTCAGAGGAAATACCAAAGCCAGCCGCTATCGGGTATCGAAATAATTCGATGGTGAAAGTTGAGAATTTGTGCAGGACCGACACTAGAACCCCGCTCTCCCTCTTTATCCTTTCAGACCATGTGTTTCCGTCTACAGCCGATTCTCTCATTTCTTGGCTTGTACACAGCAGGTACTTCTGTATCCACCCTTTACGTCTCCAATAGAAGCTGTCCTGTAGTAGCTACATCTTGAACTATTACATGTTTCCAATCTTAGGCAGATAGAGAGCAAACCTAGGAGTCATTTTTGTATGTAATGAACGATTATTTTGTTTTCAAATTGTGGTTGACTATGTCTCTATAATGATCGTTTTCCGCATGAAGTAGGTACAGAAAACTGTCCTGTTCGAGTTAGTACCCTGTATTGCGATAACAGTTAAATTCATGTATTTATTTTCATAACTGTTGTGAGCGTTCCTTTTGACACCACTGCGGCTGTAAGGGCAACACGAGTAGCTGTAATAGGTGGTTGTAATTCCAGTTCCACACGATGCAGTATAGGAGAATAAAATAAGACGAAATTCTGGTATACCTTTTGGAAGGGATTTCTTTAGACGCGCACCCAGACTTATAGTAGCATTGAAAGCGGATATGACGTGTTAGCTGGAGACAGTTATCTCGATTTTCGAACGAAAAAATCAGTGTTGTCTTGCATTATTTGAGAGAGTGGGAGAAAAGATCGATTAGCAAAAAAAAAAAAAAATGTAAAACTGTTATTCCAGTTGAAAAACAGAAGCAAAAAATCTACCAACATACAGCACCTCAAGGCACTGTGTATGCTGTAGCATAAAGAAGGAACATTATAGAAGCCGGTAGACGTGTGCTCTCGGTGAAGTGACGACATAGCACGCACAGTGGCTTCATCTGAAACCACCCAGTATGTGTTCAGTTAATATATGTAACACTTATTTCTCACATTGCTCTGTTTCAATGTACATCTAACTATCATAAAAACAAGAAAATTCAAAAATATTTGATTTTTAATACTTTAAGTCTGAAAGGGCTAACGCCAAAAATTGTGTTGAATGCCTCGGTGTTCCGGAAACGCTTCCTGTCCGCCCCAAATTCTCAACTTGTCACGCGCTAATAGTGTCGATTGCCCATTCACCTACTTGCTCGCAGAAACTCCTGTATTCCCCCAAGAGGCTCTGTCCCTGACGTAGATCTGCACTGCAGTTATCAAGGCAGGCATGCCTACAGATGTTCTCTCTCTCTCTCTCTCTCTCTCTCTCTCTCTCTCTCTCTCTCTCAGCCACACAGACCCTTCGAGGGGCAGCCGGCTCATATCTATTTGCTTTCACCCTATCACATACTGTCAAACAACATATAACTCATTCTTTCACTGGAGAGGTCACGCGGCCAGTGCCAGGCAATATTAGCCAACGCACCAACATACAGACCGCCACCTTGCGAAGCCGACCTCTAGCTGCCTGATAACCACCAGAAAGCAGCACTGCGACTTTGGAATCACAGAACACTGGCATACGAACTCTGGTATTCACTGGCTTATTATCGTATTAGTGGTTCTTTTCCGGACATAGAGGTAACATTCAGTGAACTTCTTTGGTTACAGACAGCTAACTGAAGCTCATCACAGACTTCTTACATGTAAATAACAGGCAGTTTACTATGCCAACAAGAATTTTACTTTCGTCGAATTATTGGCAATCACAGGGCACTGTAAAGTGTTATTTGATGTCTTTTACAATATATGTTTCCTTGTTCCTCGTCTATCTGGTAGTGAATCCTTGCTTACCGAGCTCTAGTCCGGACACTTCATAAACATGTAGAACTATCTTCTTGCAACAACTACTTTTCATATAAACAATGGCCTCATTATCACACATCCGGGACCACTCGTTTTTCACCACAGTGCGTCTTTTCTTTTAAGGAAAATTCCCCCTTTTTAGCTTAATAAGAGTCCGCTGCTCGTGGTCTCGCGGTAGCGTTCTAGCTTCCCGAGCACGGGGTCCCGGGTTCGTTTCCCGGCGGGGTCAGGGATTTTTCCTGCCTCGAAATGACTGCGTGTTGTCATCTAATGCAGCCTCCTGTGATCCTAGTCACGAAAGCTTAATGATAGACATCGCACAAACGTGTGTATTGGACGGGAAACCATAATCTTCACAGAGGTTTAGTGCTGCGCAAAGGTGACTTAAAGTTGTGTGTCTCCTGGTATGGTCACAAGGCTATTAAACGATGTTTACGGAAATATGGAATTAGATTTGCTTTCATAGGAGTGGTTAAGATAGCCACATTCTTTGCTTCCACATGCCGGAATATAGCGTAAGCAGACAGAAAGCTTCAAAAGTTTTCCATGATTTCCGTAAATCGTTCAAGCTGCAAGGTTCCTTCGAAGGGGATGGCCTCTTTTGTCGCTCATCCTACCCCAATTCGAGATTGTGGCTCATCTAATGTCATCGTCTTCAACAGGACGTTTGACCTCCACCTTCCTTTTTTTTTCCTTTTTGATATTTTCCCCACACCGTTCTTCTTGCGCAATGTGGTTGGGGCATTTGAAGTTTGCTGTCTTCACAGGTCGAACACATATCAAAATTCTCACTAGACATTTTGGCCTTCTGGGTAGGTGTATACCATAACCTGTTTGTGACTGCCATCACACAGCGTTGCATTGCATCCAAGTTAAATGTTTGTTTATCTATGGTGCCTACAAAACTGGAAATGATGGAGCATTTAAAAGTCACATATTTATTAAAGGCACAACTCGTTCAACTCTTATGAGGAATTTCAGTGTACATTACACACGTTCACTGATACTCAGTTGGATGCCAAGCCAAAAAGTAAGTGTTATGACTGCTTAGAGACAAGTTCCAAACAAAGCACGCTATTTATCCCCAACTTCTGAGTGTGATTTAGGAGCAATGCTTTGCAGAGTGTCATCTAGTCTGTAAGCACACGAAGACAGCGACAGATAAATTCTTCATTTGAGTGGCCATATTGTATGTAGATGCTTTACAATTCCTGAGGGTATTTTCTTTCTGTCATTGCAACTTGTCCGATTCTATTTTTCGTACACGTGACCAGTCTAAGGAAGTTGAGTGGCGCCTTTGGCGCCATCTGCATCGACATTGTCGCTGTTTTTTAAACAAGTGGTGCCTTCCGCAAGCCGAATGGTAAAGATGTTTATATGACGGTGATATCTGGCGAATAAGCAACCTGGCAGACACTGCTGTACTGTGCGAGGGCATAAGCCTCAGGATACACGAAAACCTATTAGCTACCTACTGGTGTCACATAGTCATCAATGACTCCTTCTATGTTTCAATCCATTAAGAGGAAAATTTCCCTTCCTGCGGTAAATAATATTATTATAGACAGATAGACATGAGTAATGAATATATGGGGTTTAAGAAAAATTTAAGTCTTATCAACAATGTTTTAAGGAATTTCTTCATAATGTCCTTGTCGATTGTAAGTAATGACATACGTATAACCAAAATGTGTGGCAGCAGTACGTAAATAATCACTGTGGTGAAGAAGTGAACATGTCAGAGAAAGCCTCATAAACAAGAGGAGAAAGGTTAGCAAATGAGACAGAAGGAAGAAATCAGAAATAGAGATGAGACAAGCACGAACAGCTTAAAAACTGAAAGAGATACTGATTCCACGTTGGACAGAAGGCGAACTGAATATGCTGAGACCGAAGCTACACTGCTAATAGACAAAGCGTTATCTCCTCATGAATACAGAGTGGCTTTGGATAAGACGCAGGTTACAGGGTAATTAGTTCCAAAATCATATGGCTGAAATGGAGAAGGAGATGTAATCTGTCTTCAAGTCCACTATTCATCTTGATATGAACCGTCTTTGATATTACAGCTCCCACTGGAGCTTTTTATCATTACGTGCTCTTTGATCCGAAGCATGGAATTCGTTTACATCCCTTTTTAATCTTACATGACTCCTCTGTAGCTCCGGTTCGGTATAGATTATAAAGAGAGGAATCTTAGCATGACAAGTGTTTTTGTGCAACTGCATTTATATACTAATTATGTCTTCACTGATACAGGAAGTTAGTCCACAAATATTATACCGTTATAGCTAACCCTTAATGCCATACCACCTTGAGTGCGGCCAAAAGTATGGCCTCCTTTATATATTTGCGCTACATTAGGTTTTCCTATTATCGATGGCATCTCAGCCTGATCACCTGAAAATATTTGTGCGCTGCGTCCCTTATGCACCGAGAGTTAATTTCCGCCACCAGTGCTAGAGAACGTTGATGCTATAGGGGCCTAGTACTCTTCTACTCTTCCGGAAGCGAACATGATCTTTTCGGCTGACACTGTGCGTAGGATCTATGCTGTGTTAATCCAACAGGTGTAGCTTGTTCCACGCTCTCTAATGACACGCATGTAGTCAGACCGATGGCGTCAAGTTCTGCTTGCGGGACCTTAGCCGTAAAAACTCACATTTGCTGCCGAAGATGTTTCCTAGAGGCAGACGTTGGCCCCTACACCTTCGGAGAGGCTAGCGTCACTGAATAACGTTCCGAAAGTGGGTACCTGTCGTCAGTTTCTTTCGGCAGGCACCCTCAACAGCTCTCCGCAGTTTGCGGTATTATAACCCTTAACGAAAAAAGTTAAACACCTGGAAGAGAGGGTCGAAAGTCAATGGTACTTCGTACACGTAGACCCATAAGCGGGTATGTATATGATCAGAGTTGTAATTCTCTGTGACGGGTGGAACAGCCACCAGATTGCGTTAGTGTTGTTCACGTTAGGTGTTGTTAATGGTCCTGGTAGGATACACAAGAGATGAGAACCGCGTCAAATGATGAGTGGTCACTGAAGAACTCTGAGATTCCATTTGATCATGTGAGACAGGTGTAGGAGTATCTCACAGAGTAGGTCTTCAATTGTCCGACTGGTTGAATAGTGCATTATCCAGATCTGTGGGGCAATCCGATGTGACAGCGGCTTGATGTTGGACTACAGAGGAGGGTGGGGGGCAGGCTTGTGTTAGTTCTGGTTGAAGAGGTGTGAGTATCACAACAGAGGATCGCTGTATTATGAACAAAGCACATAGTAATTTCTTCACACCTGAGCCTGCCATCTGAGAACAAGTAATGGACTCCCGGAAACACTCTGTGTCATCCTACATGAGTAGCAGCTGGACTACGTAATTACGGTTCTATGCGTAGACTGCCGCTAACACCACGACATACACAGCAGAGTCTGGATTGGTGCTCTAACCGGAGAGCATGCACTGCTGATGAATGGCATCGCATTGTGTTTAACGATGAGCTGCGGTTTTGCACTACCCCGAATGACACCATCGGTGAGTTCGGCGGCGTCCCGGACGAGGTTCCATTCATCAAATGGTTTGGAGGCGCACATGAGTGGGACTCCTGCCGTCATGGCTTGAGAAGCCATCAGGTACGACTTCAGATTGCGACTGAGTTAAGTCTGACATACAACGGAATGTATCGGATATCCTGCGTCCAGTTTTGTTACATTTCTTGGTCATTTTCCAACGGGACAACGCTCGTCCACACGTGGCAAATTCTCTATAAATTATCTGCATGATGCTGAGGTACCCTCTTGGACAGCAAGATCCTCAGAACTGTCCCTGATAGGACAGGTGTGGAACAAGCTGGCTTGTTAACTTCGCCCCACTACCGACACTGCCAGTGACACTTGTGGGTGATCTTGTCCCGGGAACGTATCGGAAGGGCTTATTACATGGTTTCCAACCAAATCAATGCATGCATCCAGGCCAGAGGGGTGCAATGTCGTACAGATAAGTGGGTACCTATTGCCAAGTGCTTCGAAAGTTTGACTCGACTTTTTTATCACTGAAATGGCATCATAACCCTCTCAACGTGTGAAGTTCTTTCTTCATGTGTGGATGCCTCACTCTTGTTGACAGATAGTGTATTTTATTACACCTAATTGACCTAGTCTACAGCGTTTATCGGTTGTGTTCCTTGATACATACCATAAGCTTCTTTAGATTCGTATTGCGTACGGTAGAAAACGTCGTTGTAGGTTCTCTTAGCAAGTGGCACGAAGTTTCGACGGCACACCTCTTTACTTTTCTGTCGTTATGTTCAGTGGAGCATGAGGGTGTTAACTGTCCAGAAAACTTTGTTCTTCTGGTTGCTATCAGAATTGACTGCTCATTATGCAGTCAAGATTTTTTTTGTTGCAAATAATTCCGTCGAAATCATTCAATATACATTTTACTTATGTCATGTTTCAAACGTTTCGGCTACGGCCAATGTCAGATACAAAAAAGTTGAGTGCCATTTCCTGCAAAAGCTATTCCATCATCTGTATCTACAATTATACTCCGTAAGCTGCCTTACTCTGGGTGGCAGAGGGTACTTTGTGTTTGTCTATTGCTTTCCCCGTTTCTCTTACAACCGCAATTGCTGCGCGGGGAGATCGATTACTGATAAGCCTCCGTGTGAGCTCAAATCTCTCAGAATCTGCCTTCATGATCACCCCATGAGTTATGCATAGATTAGAGCAATACATTGACAGACTTCTCGGCAGGCACGCTCACGAAAAACTGTAAACTACACCGTCATGCAAACCCCCCCTCTTGTAGTATTTGACCCTAGAGTTGGATGAGTACTTCCGTGGTGATTTCGCCCTTACTAAATGAAACTGAAAGGAAATGCATTACTCGAATCTTCTGTACCTCTTCCATCGATTTATGGCATGCGTCACAGGGTGACGAAGTTACTTGCAAGTTTATAGGCAAATCTTCACAACAAACACAGATTCGTTTAAGGAATTTATTCCCCTTATTAAGAATTGCCAAGGAGAGTGATGACACATTGTCAGCTTCTACATCTACATCGAGATCTACATACACACTCCGCAAGCCACCACGGGGAAGAGTACCTCATAACGCTGCTACTTCTTTCCCCTCATGTGCTATTCGCAAATGGAACGAGCGAAATGCGACTGTACATAGAGCCTTGTATGAGCCCCACTTTTTTATATGCTGTTTTGTACTTCTTATGCCAAATATACATTGGCGGTAGTAGAATCGTTCTGCAGCTAGGCCCAAAATAGCAGTTCGCTAAATTTTTTCAACAGTGTTTCGAACGAAAGAAAGTTCTCTTCCCTTCAGGGAATATAATTTGGGTTTCCGAAGCATCTCCGTAATACTCAGTCGTTTATCGAAACTAACGATACCAAATTTAGCAACGCGCCTCTCAATTGCTTCACACGTATTCCAGTTATCCGACCTCATGGGGATCCAAAATACTCGCGAGTACTGAAGAATGGATCATGCCAGTGTTGCATACGTGATTGCCTTTATAGTTCAACTAAAATTCTCCCAATAAACCGAAGGTGACCATTCGCTACACACCTCACGTACGCGTTCCATTTCATGTCTCTTTACGCCTTTATACTATGCTCAAGCAGCATAGCCCCACTCTTGCATTCGGATATTAGAGGATTATTTTTGTACTCATCCGCATTACCTTACATTTCTACATTTAGAACTAGCTGAAATGCGTCATATGATATAGAAATTCTGTCTCAATCGTATTGTACGCTCTACAGCAACTTTCCTATAGCTACAACGTCATCTGCGAACAGTCGCAAATCGCTATCCGTCAGATCGTTTATATATAAAAATGTTTGTTGCAAGTACACCCAAAGCCCTTGCCTATGTGTCGGTGTTTACATATCCGCATTCTAGTTGCGCTGGGTTGTATATATGCTGTAGCAACGGCCTCACACGGAATCGCCTCTTATACAGGGTAATTCAGCTGCGCCCCCCCCCCCCCCCCCCCCGAGTTTTATGCAACACGCAATGCCTTCAGATACCATGTGAAACAGCTTCACATTCTCTCGCTCGCTACGTCCAAACTACTACTCCAACAGAAAAATGAATGGGACCCTTTTGTAGGAAATTTAATACTGTTAAATTCTGTAATGGAATACGTTTTCGCTGGAGGGCGTGGTTTTCTAGTTTTTCAAGAAAAAACGTGTTTGTAGGTCACTTTTTACGTCTCTCTTGAATAATTCTACGACAATGACATCTAGCAAAAACATATTACACTGCAAAATTTAACTAACTGTTTATTACTTGAGTAGGTCTAATAGTTTGCACATAGAATATGAAAACCCTGCACATGGTATTTGAATGCGTTGCAAGTTGCATATAACCCAAAGATTAGAGGCAGCTGTATCGCTCTTTATACACTACTGGCCATTAAAATTGGTACACCAAAAAGAAATACAGATGATGAACGGGTAATCATTGGACAAATACATTATACTAGAACTGACATATGATTACATTTTCACACAATTTGGGTGAATAGATCGTGAGAAATCAGCACCCAGAACAACCACCTTTGGCCTTAGTAAAGGTCTTGATACGCCTGGGCATTGAGTCAAACAGAGCTTGGATGGCGTGTATAGGTACAGCTGCCCATGCAGCTTCAACACGAAACCACAATTCATCAAAAGTAGTTACTGGCGTATTGTGATGAGCCAGTTGTTCGGCCACCATTGACCAGACGTTTTCAATTGGTGAGAGATCTGGAGAATGTGCTGGCCAGGCCAGCGGTCGAACATTTTCTGTATCCGGAAAGGTCCGTACAGCCATGTACAGCCTAGGGTCGTAACACATCTGAAATGTAACGTCCACTGTTCAAAGTGCCGTCAGTGTGAACAAGAGGTGACCGAGACTTGTAACCAATGGCACCCCATATCACGCCCGGTGATACGCTTCCAATGTGCGTTCACCGCGACGTCGACAAACACGGATGCGACCATCATGATGCTGTGAACAGAACCTGGATTCATCCGAAAAAATGACGTTTTTCCCAGGTTCGTCGCTGAGTACACCATCGCAGGCGCTCCTGTTTGTGATGCAGCGTCAAGAGTAACCGCAGCCATGGTCTCCGAGCTGATAGTTCATGCTGCTGCAAACGTCGTCGAACTGATCGTGCAGATAGTTGTTGTGTTGTAAATGTTCCAATCTCTTGCCTCAGGGATCGAGACTTGGCTGCACGATCCGCTACAGCCATGCGGATAAGATGCCTGTCATCTCGACTGCTAGTGATATGGCGTACCGTATTACCCTCCTGAACCCACCGATTTCATATTCTGCTAACAGGCATTGGATCTCGACCAACGCGAACAGCAATGTCGCGATACTATAAACCGCAATCGCGACAGGCTACAATCCGACCGTTACCAAGTCTGAAACGTCATGGTACGCCTTTCTTCTACTTACACGAGGCATCACGACGTTTCACCAGGCAACGCCGGTCAACTGCTGATTGTGCGTGAGAAATGGGTTGGAAACTTTCCTCGTGTCAGCACGTTGTAGGTGTCGCCAACGGCGCGAACCTTGTGTGAATGCTCTGAAAAGCTAATCATTTGCATATCACAGCATCTTCTTGCTGTCAGTTAAATTTCGCGTCTGTAGCACGACATCTTCGTGGTGTAGCAATTTTAATGGCCAGCAGTGTACGTAGAGACGACAGGCATTCCTACCTCATTTTCTTGGGGCGCTTCTTTCCATCTCTGTGACTGGTGGCATAACCTCCACAGCCAGAACTATGAATACTCAGCATGGCAGTCCAGTGGGTACAGAGGCTTTATTTACCATCGAGACTCACCCAGCGTGGACACGGACTGATCTGCCTCCGGGTCTTTCCTCCGCCCCCTCGACACGGACACACAACCCCGCCGCCCCCACCTTCGCCGCCGCCGGACGCAGCCGGCGCCGGGCGCCTGCTGGCTACTGGCGGTGGCGCGCCACGACGCACATTAAACGCGCCGATAAATCGCCCCCATTCCGCAATAACCACCCCCGCCGCCGCCGCGCCACTAATGGCGGACCTGTGTCACAAAAATCTCGTTAGCCGCGTCAGGTGCACTACGATGCGATGCTGTGCGGGGAGAATACTGCTGTCCAAAGTGGCCTGCCCTGCCTACAGCCTTAATGAAACTACCACTTACCTACCTCAGTCCAAAGTCATTTCCGAAAGTAATTATCTACTCTGCTTCTTCCTGCTTCGCGAGTGGAGCAACCTCAGCATGATGCAACAGACAGAAAGTACATAGCTATGAAAGCTCCGCATAGTCAAAAAAATAAAAATAAATAAATCGATAATGTGGGGCTATTCACGGCGGCAGTACACAAAGTATTAAACGACAGTGCATTGGCGGAACTCTCATTTGTATTCAGGTGTTTCATGTGGAAACTTTTCTGAAGTGATTATGACCGCACGACCGGCATTGAGACATTCAACGCAGAATGGTAGTTGGAACCACGCCCGTGGGAGTTTCCATTTGGGGAATGGTTAGGAAATTCAATACTCCGAGATCCACGGCGTCAAGAGAATACCGAAAACACCAACCTTCAGGCATTACCTCTAACCACGGTCAACGCAGCGGCCAACGGCCTTCACGTAACGACCGAAAGCAGTGGCCTTTGCGTTGAGTTGTCAGTGCTAACAGACAAGCAACGGCAGCAGACGACAGAAGGGAGTGTCTTCGCTAATAACGACATCTCCTGCAGCATCCCTCCGGGATTTGTGACCACACTGGTTGGACCGTAGACTACCGAAAAACCGTGGCTTGCTCAAATGAGTCTGGATTTCACTTCCTAGGAACTGATGGTAGGGTTCGAGTATGGCACAAATCTCTCGAAGCCAGGGACCCAGGATGCGAACAATGCAACAAGTTGGTGGTGGTTCCATGATGGTGTGGGTTGTGTTTATATGGAATGGATTGGGTCCTCTGGTCCAACTGTACCGGTTATATTGGGAAATGGTTTTGTTTGGATACGTGGAGACCATATGAAGCCATTCTTGGACTTCATGTTCCCAAACAAAGATAGAACTTTTCGGGTGACAGTGCGAAATGTCACAGGGCCACAACTGTTCGCAACTTGTCTCAAGAACATTCTGGACAAGTTCAGGGAATGATTTGGCCATCCAGATCGCTCGACATGAATGCCATTTAAAATTTATGGGACATAATCTAGACGTCAGTTCGTGCACGACATTCTGCATCGGCGACACTTTCGAATTATGGACAACTATAGAGGCAACATGGCTAAATATTTCTGCAGGGGACATCCAACGACTTCTTGAGTCAATTCCACACAACTGCCAGTGTCCCGCTTCTCTGTTTGCTAACTACCATTAACACTAGCAGACAAGGCACGCACTGCCCGGTAATTAAAAGTACTAAAGCACACCCACTAACGTGCGTCTGCCAACATTCCATTTCTCCCTGAGGAGTAACGAACGCCGACTGAATGTGACTGACCTCATCATCAATATAATAGTTGGTTTAAATGGCTCTGAGCACTATGGGACTCAACTGCTGTGGTCATTAGTCCCATAGAACTTAGAACTACTTAAACCTAACTAACCTAAGGACATCACACACATCCATGCCCGAGGCAGGATTCGAACCTGCGACCTTAGCGGTCACGCGGTTCCAGACTGTAGCGCCTAGAACCGCTCGGTCACTTCAGCCGGCTTTATTTGTTATTAATTGTTAATGCTGCAAACGAGTATTTTATAATTGACAAATGTGTTCATTATTAATTGGTAGAACATGAAGCTTAACTAAATTCACCCTGCAACGTCATCGGCGCAATGGTATCAAGCACATAATGAAGCTTACGGCAGACTGTTTCAAGGCTTATTACACGTCTATTCCAAATAGCGTTAATAAACCCTACAGAAATTACACGAGAATGACCTAAACGACGAGTGAACAACAGGATATTCTTTAACGAATAAAAAGTTCGTGTGTGTGACGTATTGTTCTTATAAGTTTGTTAGTGATGTTCTGAATACCCTGCGTAGTTCTATAGGGAATAATAGTCTCCAAGTGGCTCCAAGAGAGCTGCAAAAATAAATGCCCCATGTAATGGACGACTCTCTCAAAGCATCTGGTATTTAACACACGACATTCAAAGTCCTGTAATCACTTGCTATATTATACTGCTGAGACTACTTATCAAGCGGGCCAAAGTCTGGAGACCAAAAATTCCTTCATTGAGAGATTTAGAGCCTAACTGTTGGTATTGCTGTGCACTGAGCACTGCAATGGAGCAGAGCCTGGCCTAGCAGAGGACTGCTTAAGTTAAGGCTAGTGGACTCTCCTCATATACTAGGGTAAGGTTATCATCGCCAAATATGAACGCGAAGGCTTTAACATTTTTCACGGGGCACGTATTTCACGGAAGCAGATAATGGGCAGCAGCAGTAGTTGGCTGCAGGAGCACGTGGCGGCGCTGCAGTCGCTCCGCGTGCGAGCGCTGTGTAATTATCTCCGGAGGATGACACGTCGCGTTTAATTAAACCGCGTGCCGCTGGCGGCGCCACTGTTGCAATCATGGCGGGCCGGACCTCATGGCCGGTGTGTGTGTGTGTGTGTGTGTGTGTGTGTGTGTGTGCATCGATTTACTGGGTTCTGTCACCTGTGCTCCCAAAACTGTGAGGCCTAAGGCGAAATACTATTTTCAAAGACATATTGTAGAATTTACTGCTACTGGAACACATTTGCTAACTTTTTGTCAGCTGTGAATTTTAGAAAAATAGCTTGAAAGACGCTTGTAAAATGCAGCAGACTAGTTCGTAGGCATTTTTATCGTGTGGGCTGTTTAAGCACTATTTTCCGCCTTCGTATGCGAGGGTCCTTTATACCAAAATACTCAGAAAACACACCGGAGCAATTTCCGAATTATTGACAGTGGAATACACTCAGTCGAAAAAGTATTCGGACAGCACGTAACGGCGCATAATTTTTCAGTTTGCCGCATGAAGAAATACAGAAATTGCAGTTTGTAATGTATTTGGGACTCTGGGTACGATGTCGCAACGTGAAACACGCGTCAAATACGAAGAATTGTTGTCGGACATGTGTCTGTTACGTAATATTTCCTGAAAACGGCATGGCAAGGTGCAACAAAAGTATTCGGACAAAGGCGGACAACGTGAGAGAATAGTTCATTCCGAGACGCACAGTGGGTGAAGCGACTGCAGTGTGTCCGACATTTCCACGAGATGATAGCGATGATTGGTAAACACGTATCGCGCGCCTGTGCAGGTCGAAGTGGGACGCAGAGGGAAGTGTTCTACGTTCGAGCAAAGGCAGCTTCTCGTCTATCATCACGCGAAGGGGAAAACCTCCTGGGAAATTGCCGCAATAGTTAACATGAAGAAAAGTACAGTTCACGACATTATTAAACGGTTCGAGAAAGAAGACCGATTGGAATTCCGTTGCAGTACGGGACGGCCACGGTTCACAGAGAGATGAACGTGTGATTGTGCGAAAGGTACAACAGACTTCGAAAATATCTGCCACACGAATTGCAAGTGAGGTGGAGGGAGACCTTGGTATAAAACTTCATCCCGAAACCGTGCGGAGAGTACTACGACGACCGCAGTACCATGGTCAAGTGACACGGCGAAATCCATTCATAAATGTAGTGAAACCAGAAGAAACGTATGCAGTTTGCGAGGGAAAACGCCGAATACGATCAGGCTTGGTGGAATTGGGCGATATTTTGCGACGAATGTAAATTTATATTATGGCAAAGCGACGGAAAAGCAAACGTGTGGCGAAAGAGCAATGAGAGCTGAATCCCAGAAACCTCAAACCAACAATAAAGTTTGGAAGTGGGAGCATCATGATGTGGGGATGCATGTCCGGCAATGGTGTGGGTGTTTTAGTGTTCATTGATGATACGATGAACAAGGAAGCATACTTGAATATACTGTGAGGACATTTGAAGCAGAGTGCACGACATCTAGGTATTGCGAACAACTTTCATTTTTATCAGGATAATGATCCCAAGCATACCACGCATATTGTACAAACGTGGTTGCTCTTCAATTGCCCGAAGGTATTGCACCCCCCCCCCCCCCCCCCCCCCAATCGCCAGACCGTAACCCACTCGAACATTTGTGGGATAAATTGAAGCGGACCCTCCGCGCGGACATCTATACGAAGAAGACCTTGAAAGAGAAACTGTGCCAAGAATGAGAAAATGTAGGCCAAGATTTCACGAAAAAACTCGTGGATTGGAGGAGGTATTGAAAATGAAAGGTGGACCTACAAGGTATTGACATTTTCGTCGTACAACTTA
This sequence comes from Schistocerca gregaria, assembly GCF_023897955.1. NCBI lineage: Eukaryota > Metazoa > Arthropoda > Insecta > Orthoptera > Acrididae > Schistocerca > Schistocerca gregaria. Next base: position 469,922,695 of record NC_064926.1, read on the forward strand.
TGAACATTTACTGGACAGTGTCCGAATACTCTTGTAGCAGCAGGGTGTGCAGGATGTTTCATTTTTGTTGTTAATTTTTCTGTTATTTATGTTTTGGAAACGAAATAATACAATAATTCTTTTGTAATTAATGTTGTTACGTGTATGTATTGCTAATAAATATGTTTGGGTTTCATAGTCAGTGTTTCTCGAGTACTCGTTGTGAAACTTCCCACTGTCCGAATACTTTTGCGACCGAGTGTATGAGTTTACACTTTACACAAAGCGAGGCAGCGCACCGTTGAAAGAATGGCCCCGTATTCTCGGGTTCAAATCCCTGACCAACCATCCGAATTTAGTTTTCCTACATAGCTTAAAGCAAATGTGGGGATGGTTGCCATTAAATGCACGCAGGCGACATTGTTTTCCTATCCGAGCTTGTGCTCTGTTTCTGTTATTTCTTAATTCATCTGTAGACAGTTTTCATTGTATAGATGTGGTCAGTTATATACAATTTCAATTAGACACATGAAACAGATGGACATAATTTAACAAAATGCAAACTATTACTCTGTGACAAATACCGTACGACCTAAAACAATAAGAATCGTGAAAGAGACAGAAATATGGGTGACAACACTCATGACAACACGATATTCACGTGCTCACCTTCACATTTTCAGAAGACTACGCTTTCACCATCACACTTCAGTAGTGTACACGATGGACTGAGTAACCTCTGCCGTCTTACAGTCTGGCAGCCTCACTTCATAACAGCATGTCTTTCAAAACAAATAAAGAAGGCCAAGCAGCAGCATAATCATTCTTATACAATAATATAGTACATACATTTTATGTTTGTGCTTACTGGTTCGTGGATATATATATATATATATATATATATATATAATGATGACCTCGCTGCTTGGAAAAAGAAAGCCCTGTTACTGTTGTGCTTCTAGGTATTTATTTAAATTACACCCAGCTAAGGAGACTAAATAACCTTTCATTTCTGAAAACAGATGACTTTTCAATGCTATTTATTCTAGATGGCAATTTACTGTGTAAAATGCGCCCAGCAGTTACAAGATATTTTTCGGATAACTTGAACCGGTTCCTGTGTAGATGTCAATCATCCCTATATCTCGTACTGTGTGTACATCTCTATTGAACTGGATAGTGCTATTTCCTTTCACGTGCACAATTGTTTCAAATATGTGTAGTGAAAGGAGTGTCATGATATTAAGTTCTCTGAATTTATTTCTACAGGATTGTCTTGGTGTCAGATTTGCATTGTATGTAACAGCCTTTCCGCCGAAATGCAGTAAGATAAGTTGAGATAGACTATATAGTACATTGTTAATAATGTGTCTGTATTTATTGTCCTCGACATCTTCCCCATTACGAATATTTTGGTGGTTACTCTTGAGTATATTTTGCTGATATGTTCCTCTCATGTCAAATGCTTATCAACGGTTACACCCAAGAACGTGTAATTCCTTACTAGTTTGAGAACAGCATTACCTAGTTCAAGAGAAATATTATCAGTCTCTGCAGATTTATTCGCTTATAGTTGTGTGTATGTTGACTTATTCGCATTTAAAAACAGGTTGTCTCCATTGAAATATTTGTAAGTCTCACTTGTATTGTATTGTATGTTAACCGGGGACTTAGAAACGACGGAGAGGCTCCGTCCCCGCCGCAGCCGCTGTGGTCCACAACCCCACGACGACTACCGCAGTCCACTTCACCCCTCCGCCGCCCCACACCAAACCCAGGGTTATTGTGCGGTCCGGCCCCCGGTGGATCCCCCAGGGAACTTCTCACGCCAGACGAGTGTAACCCTTATGTCTGCGTGGTAATGATAGTGTACGCGTACGTGGAGAACTTGTTTGCGCAGCAATCGCCGACATAGTGTAACTGAGGCGGAATAAGGGGAACCAGCCCGCATTCGCCGAGGCAGATGGAAAACCGCCTAAAAACCATCCACAGACTGGCCGGCTCGCCGGACCTCGACACAAGTCCGCCGAGCGGATTCGTGCCGGGGACCAGGCGCTCCTTCCCGCCCGGAAAGCCGTGCGTTAGACCGCACGGCCAGCCAGGCGGGCCACGTCTCACTTACAAGCAGAATCACATGATCCCAATTATTTTACTGAGTCACTTTCACCATGAGTGAAGTGTCATCAGCAAACATTACAACATTGTCGCCTGCTGCTGATGTCTAATTTGAGTACAGAATGAAAAGAAGGGGGCTCACAATTCATCCTTAAGGTACAAAACTGTCTGAAAATAAGTGTACGTTTACAATAGTGTCATTCGTTTCGTGTTTTAATTCTACACATGCTCTGTGTTTCCGCACAAATGATTTTATGATGGCAGCTGCATTTCTCCTGATAACATAATAGTTCAACTTATGTTAGTTAGAATTGACACACAAAATAAAACGCCTATGAGAGGCCAAGGAAAATACCACAGACTCAAACACACAATGTGTCGCGAATAAGCAAGGCTAATGCACATCCCTCTGTGGTCCCTGACCGGAACTGACGTATGGGCGGCAGCTTCTGTCCTGGATGCTGAGATGGTGCCCTACGATCCGCAACTGGAGCTCATGGTAGGTCAGCGACCTCTGGAGGCCACGGACGTTGACGTCAGCGACATCCTACTTCCCCCGGTGACGTGGAGGCCTGGCTGCCCATCTGCTCCTCACGCGTCACTGTGGCAGCGCATGGAGATGTCCGTGCGTGGGATCCCCGACTCGCTGGCCTCTGGCAGGTGTCGGATGGTCGCTGGTGCTGAGTAGCCGAGTCCGACTATGAACTCACCATTGGCGACAGCGGACACGGACGGCACGTCGGCTGCGCTGTGGCACCAACTCCCGTGAAGACCTTTGTGACCCTAGGCAGCTGACACAACTCAGTCTCGAACCCGTGGCTGCTGGCGATGCCCACTCGTCTGGCTGTCCAGCGTCGAACTGGAGTCGGATTGGTGCTGCTACTGCTTCTGGACGCCGGCCACGAGAATAGCGCACTTATTCAAAACTGACACTTATTTATAGCGTCTGGTGTGGATATACCGGCTATTAGGTAGCTGGCCATAACGTTCGATTTATTGTCTTTAAATAGTAAAATTGCCCATTGATATTAGAAATAATTATACAGACAGACAAAGGGTTACAAATCTAAGGCATAGCCGTGGCGCAGGTGGGTGGAGAGGATGATTCGCAGTTACGTTAATAAACCGTGAGAGTAAAGAAAGATAGCGAAAGGTAAGGCCTCTCTTAAGAGAACACGGCCGAGTTTTAAACTTACTCACGAGGTGGCGAGAATGACATTCACAGGATACCCCAAACCCACATGTGACGGACGGTAAAAAAGTCTGTTTCACTGGAGAGACGAGGCAACTCTGGAAATAGGGCCTTTATAGACATATAAGACTTGTGCACAGGTGCTGCTTCTCTTGGCTCCCCGTGGGACACATCGTTGAGTCTGTAGCCATGCCCGCGAACGAGTTCCTATTGGCTTACACTTCCTTTCTCAAAGTTTCACGAGCTTTTGGGTTGGAATTTACAAGCCAAGTCTGTCATTCGTCAGTTTCAGAATCATGTCAAAGTGGGGGAAGCCTCCTGAGCTGGTAATATGAGCCTTACTGCCACTAGAAGGGTGTCTGTACTTAAGTGTTAGGTACAAAGAAAGGGCGAAGATCAAATTTTCCAGGCGCTGCTGCCCCCGCCTTCCTTATTTACGCTCCATGTGTACGGTAACGTGCGTCATCGTTGCACCGGCCCATGCCATTCAGACTCGAAGTTAATCCATTTCATTCAGGAGCCAACCACGTAGTCTTAAAATCACGCAAGCAGTTTGTTGCTCTCAACGCACATTATGGAAATTTTATGGTGTTCGCTCGTATCTTTCCGTGTACTTTCTACATTTGATTAACAACTTACGCAGTCACTACCTATGCCCACGATTTATTAACGTAACTGCGAATCATCCTCTCCACGCACCTGCGCCACGGCTATGCCTTAGATTTGTAACCCTTTGTCTGTATAATTATTTCTAATATCAATGGGCAATTTTACTATTTAAAGACAATAAATCTAATCGTTGCCCGGCTGGTCCCGGCGGAGGTGCGAGTCCTCCCTCGGGCATGGCTGTGTGTGTTTGTCCTTAGGATAGTTTAGGTTAAGTAGTGAGTCAGCTTAGGGACCGATGACCTTAGCAGTTAAGTCACGTAAGATTTCACACAAATTTGAACATTTTTTAAATCGTTGTCATCACCTGTTTCCATTCATAGCTAGAAGATTCCTCCTCCTATTAATATGCCTATGTGGGTGGTGAAGTATCCATTTGTTTCATGCTTAACTGGCCATCCCTGTTAATATTTACTTAAATACGCCGTTTCCACTGTGCGACAGTGTAATAATTTGCATGATCATTTGTGGTAGTTCCTTACGCTGTAGGTCACCCAAGTTTGATACTGTGCATCATAGGATATGCAATCAACCACAACCTACACACCACAATACATTTTTTATTTTCCGCAAACTAATCATAAAACTGATGCTGAGTGATGGGAGAAAAGCGATAAGTGGAAAGAATTGTACTTTTTTTTTTAATACTTCTGTGAAAAAACTGCTGCAAAGGTACTCCAGAGAACGTCAGACAAGCCATTCAGCTTCGCTTTCTAGGGAATGAAGTACCTTCGAGAAAGATTTCAGTACAGTGGGGTGCAAAACAATGATGAACAAACAATCTACAATGACCCATCGTTTTGTCAAGATTAAAGACAGTTACGACACTGCACATATATTTCTTACTGTGTCCATTTTGGTCTGATCGGTTTATAGTTGTGTAGCGACAGATGCCAGAGCGATAGAATTAATCACCGACTATTTTTGAAGCTGTTAGGGCAGTAGTCCTATGAGGCGCAGTGCCTCTAGTGTTGTTAAAAGAGTATGTAGAGTTTTTAAATCAGTAATCGATGGTTTCTTTTTCACATTAACCGACGTGAAAGTATACTCTATTCATTTCCCAATAATTTTGTTTAGTTCCCAGATTTTGTATGGTGCGCTAAGCTTTATTTATGGCTTGGATTAACGCTTTGTGTTCCACTGTTTTTCAGCGACACCCGTAGAGGCGCAACGTTTTATTACAGTCAGGTGCTAACTCAATTTTTTCAAGAGTATTCTGTATATTTCACTTACTGCAGTGATTACTGTTAGAATATTGCTGCGCGGTGTGGGATCCTTACCAGGTGGGATTGACGGAGGACATCGAAAGGGTGCAAAAAAGGGCAGCTCGTTTTGTATTATCACGTTATAGGGGAGAGAGTGTGGCAGATATGATACACGAGTTGGGATGGAAGTCATTAAAGCATAGACGTTTTTCGTCGCGGCGAGACCTCTTTACGAAATTTCAGTCACCAACTTTCTCTTCCGAATGCGAAAATATTTTGTTGAGCCCAACCTACATAGGTAGGAATGATCATCAAAATAAAATAAGAGAAATCAGAGCTCGAACAGAAAGGTTTAGGTGTTCGTTTTTCCCGCTCGCTGTTCGGGAGTGGAATAGTAGAGAGATAGTATGATTGTGGTTCGATGAACCCTCTGCCAAGCACTTAAATGTGAATTGCAGAGTAGTCATGTAGATGTAGATGATTCGCCCGAGGAAAATTGTAGGACGAACATATACTTGCGTGGAATAGTAGCCCTAGGGATTTGAGATCCTTAAATAACAATTTCACAAATTCAGTTCTCATTATAGGAAAGGCAGCACCGACAAGGTGTATCGGACTCATAGTTGTATAAAGCATCTTTGTTGATGTGATTGAGGTGTTCAAATTACGGATATTCTCACTGCAAGAAGTCTCACCTAACATTCAGCCTGCACGAAAGTTCTGCAGCAGAGGGTTCTGCAGTGAGCGAAAATACCGTTTGAATATTTACAGTGATAGTGATTTATGTCAGCATCAAACTGACGTTTGCCAACCGTCAAACGTAGATGACAAGAATAGCGTTCTGCGCTTTGTTTCAATATCCAAGTCTACACTTTAAGACTGTCATTCTGTCGACTGGTGATATAAATTTCAAATCTATTGTTTACGTAAATATTCCAAGTGGTTACTATAAGCTTCACTGGTTACGTTAGCAAGACAACCAGCAGGTCTGGAACACAGATACCTAAACGCTATTCATCTTAAAACTGTCAGGTGTTATTCTTTTACTAGCACTTGAATAATAGTCGGTAATCGTTTTCTTGAATATGAACTGACAGAGTTGCTACAAACTGTTTTACTCACAACACGATTGTTAATGTTTTCCCAAACGAGATAGAGGTCCGGCCTTTTTCCTTTTTCCAGGTGTACTTTAAATATTTTTCCTTCCTTGATGCAATGGTGGAAGGGGCCAATGACTTGCCCATACGTTCACCAGATTTATCTTCCCTGATTACCAATTTTGGGGATGTGACACAGACACAGTGTATTAACTATGTCCTACAACGCAAGATTTTAAGGTGAATATACAGACTTCTGGAAGTACGCTGGTCACTCTCAGATGCAGACATATTTTTGGTCACTCAAAGTGCAGAGAACAAGGTGGAAACCAATTTGAACGTGGAAACCGAAACAGAAAAACGTGGCATTTTCTCACAATTTGTTGTAAGTGCTAGAAATGCGAAGACAGTTTATTACAATCATTAGAAAAAATTTCCCCTCTGTGTGGTATTTTAACATATTCATTATCCTATATATTTCATTTTTCTTCCTCGTCACTGCTCACAGGGTCAGGCCCAACAAGAGTGTTTTGATATCACTAATACAACTCAAATCTCAAAAAAATATTTCAAGGAAACAAAGTTCAATACAGACTCTTTTTTCAACATTACAAACGTTTGTTCCTACACGGAGGTGACAAAAGTCATGTGATAGCTACTATTATCGGGTCGGACGTCCTTTCGCCCGGTGTGGTGCAACAGCTCCACGTGGCGTGGACTCAACTTGTCGTAGGAAGTCCCCTGCTGAAAAACTGAGCTATGTTGCCTCTACAGCCGTTCACAACTGCGAAAGCGTTGCTGGTGCAAAATTTTGTGCACGAACTGACCTCCCGATTATGTCCCATAAATGTTGCATGGGATTCATGTTGGGCGATCTTGGTAGTCAAATCATTCGCCCGAATTGTCCACGATGTTCAACCAATTGCGAAAAACTGTGGGTCGGTTACACGACCATTGTTGTTTGGGGACATGAAGTCCATGAATGGCTGAAAATGGTCTCCAAGTAGCCGAACATATCCATTTACAGTCAAAGATCAGTTGAGTTGGACCAGACGACCTAGTCCATTCCCTGTAAACACAGCCTATACCATTACAGAGCCATCACCATCAGCTTGCACAGTGCTTTGTTGACAACTTGGATCCAAGGCTTCATGGAGTTTGCGCCACACTCGAATCCTAACATCAGCTCTTACCAACTGAAATCTGGACTCAAGTGACCAAGCCACAGTTCTCCAGTCGTCCAGGGTGTAACCGATATGGTCCCGGTTGGTTCAAATGGCTCTGAGCACTTTGGGACTTAACTTCTGAGGTCATCAGTCCCCTAGAACTTAGAACAACTTAAACCTAACTAACCTAAGGACATCACACACATCCATTCCCGAGGCAGGATTCGAACCTGCGACCGTAGCGGTCGCGCGGTTCCAGACTGCAGCGCCTAGAACCGCTCGTCCACACATGCCGGCTCTGGTCCCGGAATTCAGGAGAGGTGCTGCAGGCGATGTCATGCTGTTAGGCAATCGTGACGGTTATCTGCTGCCATAGCCCATTAATGCCAAATTTCGCGGCACTGTCGTAACGAATGCGCACGTCGTACGTCCCGCATTGATTTCTGCGGTTATTTTAAGCAGTGTTGCTTGTCTGTTAGCACTGACAACTCTGCGCAGATCTACGCAATCACCGTTAAGTGAAGGCCGTCGGCCACTGCGTTGTCATGCTCGAATTTTTGTATTCTCGGCTTGGAATATTGAATTCCCTACCGATTTCAGGAATGGAATGTACCATACCTCTAGCTCCAACAACCATTCTCCATTCAAAGTCTTAAGTGCTGCCGTGCGACCATAATCACGTCGGGCTCTGTACCGTCTCCTGGATAAATTTAGTACAAAATATATGTGAATTTTCAAACTGACGTAAAAAAGAAACGGGCTACAGGAATTTTATCGGAGTTTGTAATGGGATACACTAATAGCACCTGTGATGCAATAACTCAAAGATTCTAATAATTTCCGGGTATGCAGCCGGATCCCGTCGACATTCTGCCACGATATTTCAGCCCAGAGACGTTCGGCCATCATCAGGTGAGTACACAACTACTCACTAGTGTACTCCCTTCATGATGGCCGGACGTCTCTGGGCCGAAATATCGTGGCAGAATGTCGACGGGATCCGGCTGCATATCCGGAAATTATTAGAAGAACAAATACGCCGGGAAAATTTCAGAAGTCATCTCAAAGAATATTTTAAGAAACGTTTTTGTTTTTTAATGATGAGACTAGGGTTTTCTTCGTGATCATTTTGCTTTGTGTCTTATCGCTGGACGGATGCAATACCTGACTGCTCTTATTTTGCTCGATTGATAAAAGATCTGTACTGCTGGAAATTCTGGATTGGTTATCTTTAAAAAACACAATTAACTGAATTTTGTTATAGTGATGTATGATTTTATTTATTTTAAAATTAATATCCTCTCTCTGAGAATTTGCAGAATTTGTTCTAAACGTGCACAGGGTGGTCCATTAATCGTGACCGGGCCAAATATATCACGAAACAAGCATCAAACGAAAAGACTACGAAGAACGAAACTTGTCTAGCTTGAAGGGGAAAACCAGATGGCGCTATGGTTGTCTCGCTAGATGGCGCTGCCATAGGTCAAACGTAAATCAACTGCGTTTTTTAAAATAGGAACCCCCATTTTTATTACATACTCGTGCAGGACGTAAAGAAATATGAATGTTTTAGTCGGACCACTTTTTTCGCTTTGTGATAGATGGCGCTGTAATAGTCACAAACATATAGCTCACAATTTTAGACAAACAGTTGGTAACAGGTAAGTTTTTTAAATTGAAATATAGAACGTATTTACGTTTGAAAATTTTATTTCGGTTGTTCGAATGTGATACACGTACCTTTGTGAACTTATTTATGAGAACACATGCTGTTACAGCGTGATTGCCTGTAAATACCACATTAATGCAATAAATGCTCAAAATGATGTCCGTCAACCTCAATGCATTTGGCAATATGTGTAACGACATTCCTCTCAACAGCGAGTAGTTCGCTTTCCGTAATGATCGCACATGCATTGACAATGCGCTGACGCATGTTGTCAGGCGTTGTCGGTGGATCACGATAGCAAATATCCTTCAACTTTCCCCACGGAAAGAAATCCTGAGACGTCAGATTGGGTGAACTTGCGAGCCATGGTATGGTGCTTCGACGACCAATCCACCTGTCATGAAATATGCCATTCAATACCGCTTCGACCGTACGCGATCTATGTGCCGGTCATCCATCATGTTGGAAGTACATCACCATTCTGTCATACAGTGAAACATCTTGTAGTAACATCGGTAGAATATTACGTAAGAAATCAGCATACATTGCACCATTTAGATTGCCGTCGATAAAATGGGGGCCAATTATTCTTCCTTCCATAATGCCACCCCATACATTAACCCACCAATGTCGCTGATGTTCCACTTGTCGCAGCCATCTTGGATGTTCCGTTGATAGTGCATATTATGCCGGTTTACGTTACCGCTGTTGGTGAATAACGCTTCGTTGCTAAATAGAATGAATGCAAAAAATCTGTCATCGTCCCGTAATTTCTCTTGTGCCCATTGGCAGAACTGTACACGACGTTCAAAGTCGTCGCCATGCAATTCCTGGTGCATAGAAATATGCTACGGGTGCAATCAGTGTTGATGCAGCATTCTCAACACCGAGATTCCAGATTCTCGAGCAATTTGTCTGCTACTGATGTGCGGATTAGCCGCGACAGCAGCTAAAACACCTACTTGGGCATCATCATTTGTTGCAGGTCGTTGTTGACGTTTCACTGTAGCTTAACACTTCCCGTTTCCTTAAATAATGTAGCTTTCCGGCGAACGGTCCGGACACTTGGATGATGTCGTCTAGGATACCGAGCAGCATACAGAGCACACGCTCGTTGGCCATTTTGATCACAATAGCCATATGTTGTTGTTGTTGTTGTTGTCTTCAGTCCTGGGACTGGTTTGATGCAGCTCTCCATGCTACTCTATCCTGTGCAAGCTGCTTCATCTCCCAGTACCTACTGCAACCTACATCCTTCTCAATCTGCTTAGTGTACTCATCTCTCGGTCTCCCTCTACGATTTTTACCCTCCACGCTGCCCTCCAATGCTAAATTTGTGATCCCTTGATGCCTCAAAACATGTCCTACCAACCGATCCCTTCTTCTAGTCAAGTTGTGCCACAAACTTCTCTTCTCCCCAATCCTATTCAATACCTCCTCATTAGTTACGTGCTCTATCCACCTTATCTTCAGTATTCTTCTGTAGCACCACATTTCGAAAGCTTCTATTCTCTTCTTGTCCAAACTAGTTATCGTCCATGTTTCACTTCCATACATGGCTACACTCCAAACAAATACTTTCAGAAACGACTTCCTGATACATAAATCGATATTCGATGTTAACAAATTTCTCTTCTTCAGAAACGCTTTCCTTGCCATTGCCAGTCTACATTTTATATCCTCAATAGCCATATATCAACACGATATCATCCTTTTCCGCAATATATCAACACGATATCATCCTTTTCCGCAATTGGTAAACGGTCCATTTTAACAAGGGCAATGTATAACGAAGAAAATACGGTCCGCACTGGCGGAATGTTACGTGATACGACGTACGTATACGCTTGTGACTATTACAGCGCCATCTAGCACAAAGCGAAAAAAGTGATCCAACTAAAACGTTCATATTTCTTTACGTACTACACGAATATGTAATAAAAGATGGAGGTTTTTATTTAAAAAAAAACGCAGTTGATATCCGTTTGACCTATGGCAGCGCCATGTAGCGGGCCAACCATAGCGCCATCTGGTTTCCCCCTTCAAGCTAGACAAGTTTCGTTTTTTGTAGTTTTTTCGTTTATGCTTATTTCCTGAGATATTTGGCCTGGTCACTATCAATATACCACCCTGTATTTTCATTAGTGGCAGCCATTACTGCCGGGATTACTAATTTGTATAAATACGGCAGCAGTAGCTAGCTTGTTGCATGAAACCTACGTCGGTTCTCACTACGACTTATTACGCAAGTACCAGGATTAAGATTTACATTAATTTCAGCAAATTTTAGGTGCACCAGACTGCAGACTTCCGAGTATGTTCCATTATTGACGCATCTAACATCTTTATCTTCTGTCAAAAGTATTAAATGTCCTCTTTAGGCCCAAGCACAAGCTAGATTACATCAGCAACACATACAACGGATCATATTTCCCCTTTAAATAAGAAGACATCTTGCTCTTGACTGGAGAATTGCTGTTATGTGAAGAGAGCAACGTCTCACTTATATCACTGCTAGCCATTCTTTGGGAAACCGTCCTTGCTGTGATACGAACAATATTACATTGTGATTCATATAACAGTGTTGTAATTCGCTCTTAGAACTATGCGGGCAAAAAATGTTGGCACTTCGTGTATAAAACCCAGCAACTGTAAATAGCGTAATACAACACGACAACGTCATTTCGTATTTTATACATTAGTAAAACCCTGTATAGAATTACAACGCCTTTTCACATGAATCACATGAGCACAAATGAGAGCTTCGCCAATACACTGCCCTTTTGTAGCGTGGGTACGCGATGTTTCCGCCATCTACATAATATGTGCATGTCGCTATCCCATGACTTCTGTCACCTCAGCTTATACATCCGTTTCAAATTTAGGAGTCTATTTTCTTTTCAGCGGCTTCCAGACAGTCTAAACTTCATCAATATAATCACTATTATCGGTCTGTCTAAAGGGCGTTTTACACGTAAAATACCGGACGCAAGGATTTAAAGCAAAAAAAAAAAAGGCAACGTGGCAGATGTGAAGCACCTTCTACACAGAAAGATAGCGAACGTTTCCACGAATGATGTTGGACAGTGACAAACGATTATCCATCGGTGTCTTACAGGGTCTGAGCTATCTCTCTTTTTGCTCCCAGCTGCACGGATAGGATGAGGGCCGTGTGTTTGCAAGAAGCGTCGGATCCTAACCTGGCTCGCTAAATAGATCAGCGAGGTAGTTACTGCCCCAAGCTTTCTTCCCCTCGCTTTGTGTTCTGCTGAGATTCGCATCAGTTAATTGTCAGTTTCCGATTGCAATTTCGTCAAGTTTAACAAAGGAGATAACACTTTAACGGAAATGTGTGTATGCTTTCTGCCACGTAGTCACCATACATAGTCAGAGTCTTACAAATCGTCATATACTATTAAATAGTTTTCTGACGTAAAGCTTGCCTCTCACGCTCAGGTCCTGCAGTACCCGACAGTCCTTTCGTAAGTCTGTCGTCGGCATACTGCAGATTGTGGAGCGGCAGTTCTTTGCTGAATCCACTCATTTACCAGACAAGGAACTGTTGGACATTTTTTAAATTCTGCCCAATATGAACGCTAATAATGGATGAAAGTTGTCATCCAAGAGTATATTTCATAATAGTTTCTTCCTCCTAATCCCACAGTCGTGAAAAACTCTACCAAGTTCATTTCTCGTGATTATCTTCGTAAATTACACGAAAAACGACCACTTCATAAAATACTTAAGTTGGAACTTAAATAGTGGCAACTATTTATTCACAAGCGATACAAAAGAGTTACATGTTTGAACCACTTAATATCCTTCAAAGTAGTCACCAGCGTTTTATAGAACCCGTTGCCAGCGATGTGGAAAGCGTAGAATACCGTTAGCACAGCTTGCTCTGTTGATGGTGCGAATGCAGCGGTCTACTGCCTGTCGAATCGAACATTTCTGAAGCGAATGCCACGAAGTGGTTCTTTCAGCTTCGGAATCAAATCGAAGTCATAAGGACTTAAGTCCGGGGAGTATGGTGGATGGTACAGTACGTCCCATCCCCATCGACCGAACAGAGCAGCCACAGCTTGCGCCTGTGCACTGTCGTGCAAAATGATGGGTGGGTTGCGCAGAAAGTGTCGCCGCTTCTTTCGCAAAGCTGGTCGCACGTGATGCTCCAGAGCCTCAGTATGGTGACAGTTATGGTGATTCACGTGTACGACTGTGATGGTGTTATCCTAACGCATTACGTTCCTCCACTGCACACGATCAATGCACTGCATTCCTATTCGTTTTTGGAGCATCACCTGCGGCCAATTTTGCGAAAGGAACGGGGACACTTTCTGCGCAACCCAACCATCATTTTGCACGCCTTTTAATAATGTGAACATTATTAGATGAATTTAAGTTGAAAGCATGAAATAAATGTGTTATGAATACTAATGGAATAACTTTGGCTCGTAGGTGAAATTTATTTTTTATGCGTAAATAAAATCATTTAGTGAAATAAATATATCTACAAACAGAACTCCCTACATGAATGTTACGGGAGTGTGGAAAAGTGTTGGAGTCGAATACCACTGACAAAATATGCCTAAGATATACAATGTGACAACATCTATTTGCGACGAAAAGACTAGATTTTTACGGAAAACTGTAATATTAATGTAGATGAAAACCTAATAACTTGAAATGTGAGGATTTGCATCACATGACTGTTACGTATTGTAGTTAATTTTGAGTGATTTTCTAACAAGAAATGTACCTGCAATAATTGATACAAAAGCAACACGGAGGAGAGACCAAAAAATTTATTTCCAGACATGTTTCGATAGTCCGTGACGGTTTTGCGTAATTCTCGAGACAAATTAAATTAATGAACGTTGAAAAAAAAAGTGTCGAGTTATAAATTGAAGATAATGATGCCGCAGTATAAAGATGAATAATTATCCTGTAATGGAATTTAATTATTCAACACTGTTATCCCATCACTGACATGATTTGCTGTAATGATGGTACTACACCATAACAACTCACTGGCTGATTGTAACGACCGTCTTTACTACTATTACTACTTTTGCTACTACTACTGCACCACTGAAGAGCCAAAGAAATTTGTACACCTACGTAATGCCGTGTAGGTCCCACGTGACCACGCAGAAGTGCCACATAACTAGTTGGCATGGACTGCTGGAGGGAATTGACACCATGAGTCCTGGAGGGCTGTCCTTAAATCCGTCCGACTACGGGGGGGGGGGGGGGGGGGGGGGTGGATATCTCATCTCAATAATAATCATTTCTGTAGAGGTTGGTGGCCAGCGGAGGTGTTTAAACGCATAAGAGTGCACCTCTGGTATCGCATTGTCCTGCTGGAATTGCCCAAATGAGTCGAATGAACAATGGACATGAATGGATGCAGGTGAGCAAACGGGATCCTTACGTACTTGTCACTTGTCAGAATCGTATCTAGACATAGCAGGGGCCTCATGTCACTCCAACTGTACACACCCCACACCATTACAGAGCCTCCACCTGTTTGAACAGTCCCCTGCTGACATGCAGGGTCCATGGATTCATGAGATTGTCTCCGTACCCATACAAGTCCACCCGTTCGATACAATCTGACACGACACTTGTCCAACCAGGCAACATATTTCCAGTCATCAACAGTCCAACATTGGTACTGACAGGCCCAGGCGAGGCGTAACGCTTTGTGTCGTGCAGTCATCAATGGTACACGGCCTTCAGCTGCGAAGACCCATATCGATGATGTTTCGTTGAATGGTTTGCACGCTGACGCTTTATGAAGGCTCATGACTAAAATCTGCAGCAATTTGCAGAAGGGTTGCACTTCTGTCACTACGAACGATGGCCGAGCGGTTCTAGGCGCTACAGTCTGGAACCGCGCGACCACTACGGTCGTAGGTTCGAATCCTGCGTCGGGCATGGATGTGTGTGATGTCCTTAGGTTAGTTACGTTCCAATAGTTCTAAGTTTTAGGGGACTGATGACCTCAGAAGTTAAGTCCCATAGTGCTCAGAGCCATTTGAACCATTTTTGAACTATGGACGATTATTTTCACTCGTCGTTGGTGCCGTTCTTGCAGGAACTTTTTCCGGCCGTAGCGATATCGGAGATTTGATATGTTACCGGATTCCTGATATTCATGGTACACTAGTGAAATGGTCGTCGAGCAGTCTAAGGCGATGCAGTCACGGACTGTGCGCCTGGTCCCGGCGGAGGTTCGAGCCCTCCCTCGGGCATGGCTGTGTGTGTTTGTCCTTAGGATAATTTAGGTTAAGTAGTGTATAAGCTTATGGACTGATGACCTTAGCAGTTTAGTCCCATAAGATTTCACACATTTCTTGAAATGGTCGTACGGGAAAGCCTCCACTTCATCACTGTGTCCTATCGCTCGTGCGCCGACAGTAACATGACATTCAAACTCACTGAAATCTTGATAACCTGCCATTGTAGCAGCAGTAACCAGTCTAACAAGTGCACCAGACACTTGTTGTCTTATATAGGTGTTGCCGACTGGAACGCCGTATTCTGCCTGTTTACATACCTCTGTATTTGAAAACGCATGCCTGCACCAGTTTCTTTGGCGCTTCAGTGTACTATCTTATTATTATTATAATAATTATTATTTGTATTATTAGATGGAATGTTAAAATCCTAAGCTGGACATGGTGACATTTACATTACCAAATGGTGAAAACTCTCTTTAAGAGAGATAACTATACATTCAAAATTCAACACATTACGTCAAGTATTGAATTCAGAAACCGTGTACACGTCCTGAACCAGAGTACGCTAACGGCGATCCAGTTACTCCGATTATACTCATCCAGTATTTGAGAGTGAGAGCCCGTGAGACTTGCAATGAACTTCATGTATAATTTCAAATCTTTATAAAACTGTTTATCGCTGACAACCCCCACAAAATTTTCGCTATACATGCAGTAGAACCGCCGCATGAAGCATGGCGTTTAAATTTACTACATATTTACAGCTAACTGAATTCGCAACACATTTATTTACATACATCACTATATTTACTAGAAAAATTACTTCATTGCACGATAGCTAGTTCTCAAGGTATGACGTCGTAAACACGAAGATGCGTGAGAAACTTCTGCTTCATGTATGATGTTTTAATTTATTTCTGTGTTCACAACACATTTCGCAGACATTACGTACGTATACCACCGGATGTACTTGCAATATCATATGATTGTACAGGAGATGCGATGTCATAAAAATTGAGCTGCGTGACAAAAACTGTAGGGAGTAAAAAAAGAAGCTTTAAATGGCATCTGAGGTCATCAGTCCTCTAGAACTTAGAACTACTTAGATCTTCCAGACTGAAGCTCCTAGAACCGCTCGGCCACACCGGCCGGCGGGCTAAATTCGCTAGATCTAGAGGTGTAACTTATGTATACACAAGCGAAATATGTTCAACATGTGTTAAATATATTTGACTTGACCTTATACAGACAAAGGCATGGAGAAAAAACTCATCCTAAACCCCTGGAACGATTTCAGTGAAATTTGGTACACAGGTTAATCACATTCTCGAAAGAAATACTGTACAGAAAAAACTACCAGCCTCCTACTGGGGTGTACATGCTAACAGGGAGAGAGGAGGAAGGATGAGGAGATGGGCAGGCGGCGAGGGAGAAGGAAACGGAGAGAGGAGGAGGAGGAGGAGGAGGAGGAGGAGGAGAAGGAGGAGGACAGAGTTACGGAGGGGCTAATGGACAGAGGGGGAAAACCGACAGAGAAAGGAAGTTGTAGGAGTTGGAGAAAAATAAGTGGAGGAAGAGATAGGCAGAGGGGTGAAGATATGAAGAGACATCGGGGGTGGGGGGAGGAAATAGAGAGAAGAGGGGGGAGGAGGAGGAGGAGATGGACACAGAAGGGGGGGGGGGGGTGAAGGCGATGGACAAACAGTGGGCGGGGGAGGAGGTGCACAGAGGCACAGGGAGCTGTAAATGGACGGACAGAGGAGGGAGGAGGAGACTGGAATAAGTAGAAGATTCGAATAAATAAGTACCCGCATAATGCCGAGTACTCGCCCGCCAGGCTAGCCGAGAACGCTAACGCTCTGCTTCCTGGACTCGGGTAGGTGCGCCGGCACCGGATCGAATCCGCCCGGCGGATTGACGACGAGAGCCGGTGTGCCGGCAAGCCTGGATATGGTATTTAGGCCGTTTTCCACATCCCGCTACGTGAATACCGGGCTGGTCCCCACGTGCCGCCTCAGTTACACAGCTCGCAGACATCTGAACACATTCACACTATTTCATGGATTCCGCTAGACACAGACATTTGGGGTACACTAATTCCGTCCTGGGGGGTACGGGGTGGCGGCAGGAAGGTCATCTGGCCACCCCTTAAACTTAACATGCCGCAGCCGATTAACCATGGCCGACCCTGCGTATCAGCGGTACAAGGCGCAAGCGATAGAATAATGTAGAGTACTGAGCGAATGTATATACCGGGTGATCAAAAAGTCAGTATAAATTTGAAAACTTAATAAACCACGCGATAATGTAGATAGAGAGGTAAAAATTGACACACATGCTTGGAATGACATGGGGTTTTATTAGAACAAAAAAAAACTAAGTTCACAAAATGTCCGACAGATGGCGCTGGACAGCAGGTAACTGCTACCGTGACGGGTGAGAGGTACGCCGATATGTTAAAGAATCACATCATCCCCAGCCTGGCTGATAAACACATGCTGGAACTTAGATGTTTATTCAGGTTGGCGCTCCACCCCATATTGCTAGACGCTTGAAAGATCTCTTGCGCGCGTCGTTTGGTGATGATCGTCTGCTCAGCCGCCACTTTCGTCATGCTTGGCCCCCCTGGTCCCCAGACGTCAGTCGGTGCCATTACTGGCTTTGGGGTTCCATGAAGTCGCAAGTGTATCGTGATCGACCGACATCTCTCGGGATGCTGAAAGACAACATCCGACGCCAATGCCTCTACATAAATCCGGACATGCTTTACAGTGCTGGTCATAACATTATTGCTCGACTACAGCTATTGTTGAGGAATGATGTTGGACATACTGAGCATTTCCTGTAAAGAACATCATCTTTGCTTTGTCTTACTTCGTTATGCTAATTATTGCCATTCTGATTAGATGAAGCGCCATCTGTCAGACATTTCTTGAACTTATGATTTTTATTTTGTTGTAATAAAACCCCATGTCATTCCAAGCATGTGTGTCAATTTGTACCTCTCTATCTACATTATTCCGTGATTTATTCAGTTGTCAGATTTATACTTACTTTTTGATCATCCTGTATAGCGCTGTGGTGATTTCATATCAGTGCTACCAAAATAACTATATAAACAAATTAGTGTTGTACGCAAGGAAGACACTCCATTTCTGAGAGACCGGCCTTGTATTTTGGAGCACCCCATCCTAGTGACTTACTATTTCACGGAATTTACTTATATTGCCTCAGGCAATTGCCTGGGTGGTTCCAGCTTTGAGGACACGGCCGACTACATGGCACATAACTGCCGACGTAGACCTGTAAGTCTATAAAGTCCGAGTCCAGCATCCGCGTAAAGGTGAAGAATGGGACAAGTACTGGTGCCACTGCCACTGCTAGTTGGAAGGGAGTATCCAGTGTGAGAGGCTGACAAGCGTTTCTTCCCACGGGACATCGGAATCCTCTTCCGAAATCCGACGAGGCGCTGCTGCTGCTCCCCCCTGCTCGTGTCGCTACACGGGAGCTGGAGGAGGGGTCTCCCACACACACGCGATCGCCCCTTGTCAGAGGCCCGCCGTACAGCGTGATTAGGCGTGCGAGAATACGATACCGGCGGTCCTGCTAAGCCTGGCGGCCTTCCCGAGCGCCGCGGCGGGCGTTAATGATTGATAAGAGCGCATCCGGCCGTCCGGCGGTGCAGTGGCACCCCGTTCCGGGACAAATTGTCTGTCGCGGAGGGCACTCGAGCGTCGAGCTGGCGACGGGACGGGACAAGACCGGGGAATTAATTAAGCAAACTCAGGCGTGCGCTGTGACAGTTTGTTAAGTGTGCGGCGCAGTCCGCCCCCACAGCCCGTTATTAGCAAACACGCCCCCGCTGTGGTTTGGCACTCTGTCCGCGGGCCGTCGTCCGCCGCAGTGGCGCCGCCACAGGCTCTTTAGGGAATTACTCTGCTCGAATTAGCGAGAAACTAGCGCACTTACTCACGCTGCCACATAATGTAATCAGTAATTTACTGCGGCGTGTAAGACGGAGGCGGCATACATAAAAGCAAAGTAAACTAAAGCTGTCATCAATTCGACGCATGGTATGAACGCCACTGTCCTACTGGATGGCCACCTCGCTTTTCTTCGACCTTTGGACAGAATTTACCAGCTAGTCTAAACTTTACATTCCATATCTTTTAGCCTGAAAGGATCCTGCACAAGTACACTTGCGTCCATATAAATTTTTCCAAGATAGCTCAAGATTCAAAACTTGCTATTACTCATACCAGATGGTTATAATGAAGGTGCAGCCAGTCTTGGAGGTCCAGTGAGGGTTGCAATCATTGGCGACAGCGGAACTTGGTCGATGCTCTACTGCGTTATTGCGGAACCGATTTACACTGAAAAAGAATTAGTTCCAGTTTCCTCCACAAGGTGCCAATCTGGCTTTGTAAAGCATCTATTGAACAAATTGTGAAGCAGCGATAGATAATGAAGTCAACATTAAGCTTTTCTCATTTGTTTGACCTCTCCTGCCACATCTCTTTACTAAATGGTTCAAATGGCTCTGAGCACCATGGGAATTAACGTCTGAGGTCATCAGTCGCCTATAACTTAGAAGTACTTAAACCTAACTAACCTAAGGACATCAAACACATCCATGCCCGAGGCAGGATTCGAACCTTCGACCGTAGCGGTCGCGCGGTTCCAGACTGAAGCGCCTAGAACCACTCGGCCACTCCGGCCGGCTCCCTTTACTAACATATGGGAACACTTGTACACATCTTGGCCGAAATTGGAACTTATTTTTTTCCAGCGTAATTCGGATCCACGTTAATACTTTAGTGTATTAACCAAGTTTCGCTACCGTACGATGATTGCAGCCCACACTGGACGTCTTTGAGTATCAGCACTTTAATTATAAACTCCTGGTACAACGTATGTGGTGAATTTAAAAACTAAATTTGATAGGATATATATGCTGAAAGTATTGTATCTCAAACGACTGACAGCTTTAACTTAATAATTTTTGAAGGTACGAGGGCAATTCGGGAAGTAAGGAACGATAGGTCGCTAAACGGAAACCACCATGAAAATCAAAACTGTTTTATTAGCAACAGTTAGTCACAACTTCCAGCTACTTATCTCCATAGTCACCGATCCGACTTCGACGTTCGTCGTAGCGTTGTACCCACTTTCCAATACCCTCGTTATAGAAGGCAGCCGCCAGTGCTTTCCCCCAATTCTCTACGCTGGCCTACAGGTCGTTGTCTGTGCCAGAATGTTGTCTTCATAGTCAGCGGTTCATGTGAGTAGAGATGAAACTCAGAGGGAGACAATTACGAGCTGTATTGTGGGGGGCCGGCTGGCGTGGCCGTACGGTTCTAGGCGCTAAAGTCTGGAACCGAGCGACCGCTACGGTCGCAGGTTCGAATCCTGCCTCGGGCATGGATGTGAGTGATGTCCTTAGGTTAGTTAGGTTTAATTAGTTCTACGTTCTAGGCGACTGATGACCTCAGTCGCATAGTGCTCAGAGCCATTTGAACCATTTTTGTATTGTGGGTGATCAAACATTCCCAATTGAAAACGCTGCAGGTGCATCTTCATTACCCCTGCAGAATGCGGCTGAGAATTGTTTTGAAGAAGAAAACGCATGACAGTTATGTAATGTTGGCTGCATAACTTCAGGCGAAATTTCTCACTAGGCCCTCGTACTTGGCGGGAGACGCTATTGTTATAGGTATCTTTATGTGCTTCCTGTGTGCTCAGAACTAAAAGAACGACGTAATGCGATCGATGGGCTCACTAGAGACATTGCCCAACACACCTGTGCAAAACATCGGATATTCACTGTGGTTCCATTTCACGATCGAGCGTTCATTACTTTCCGAATAACCCTCGTTATTTTAGTGATATTTTGGTTAATTGAAGTAGTTCTAGACTTGCATCCGTATTGTTGCAGTTGGTGCCTTGTTGTAATGAAAACCGAAAATCTAACCCTCAAAAAAATTTTTTATTGTTAAACAAGATAGTTTCTTCGTAAATCAGTATTAACGAAGAGGGACTGAGCCTTCTTAATCTTTCCTGACAATGCCGCTGCTGGAAGACATTTTTCACTCTGGAATACAGAAATGGTAGTCCAACTCAGACGTATCTCTGCTAGACTCAGAATGTAAATCTCATTCAAAAGGCTGGGAACGCCACGTCTGCTACCAGCAGCACACTCGACCCCGCGAGAATTAATCTCCCGCAGCGCTGATGTCACTACTCCTTGATTTATTGTTCCATCTGCCGCGAACAAGTGGGCAATAATTGAGAAGTTTATGATCCCGCTGTCATATTACGAGACACTGCTGACAAGCGGGAAAGAATGAGTCGGATGTGAGGCACACATTTAATTATTTTCTTTTGTTTTCTCCCCCCCATCGCTGTTTTGGGGAGAGGCAAATGCGAAACAATGAAACACAACTGTACCCGCTGTCCCATTAGCCTTTGTCTTTCCCGATGACGCTCGCAGCCCATTGTCCGTTGAATAACCTGCTCTCTATCGGAAGGTAAGCACCATTTGTCCCCTGCGGAATTCCGTTCCGTGGAATGCTCGTACAGAAATAAGTACGTGTTTCAAAGTATTGTAAGCGTAGCAGGTTGTGCTGACGTGAACCGTCTACTCTGCGAAAAAATCTTTCTCGCTGAAAGGCTGTCGGGATGCTTTATAGCGTTCTACAGTTATTTGCATTTTGACCTCTTGCCTCGTGGGCTAAACATGGCTTCATGTTTCTACTAGATGATGCTATCGTTGTCTGTGTTTATTTATAATCTTTCACGTTAGATCCTAACAGCGCTCAGTAACGCCTGCAATTCCTTACTATTGCTCTCCGATATCATGAAGGCTTAGCATTTGTTGACTAATCTTGCCGATCCTCACCACCCATCATTTAGCTTAATTGATATTTCAGTGATGAATATAGCAAAATTATGCACTGTATATTCGACACCAATGCTGAGCCGCTAAAAATGACTTTGAGTGTGCAAAATATGGAATAGCTACATGAAACTAGATCGGGTCTTTCAGAAGAACTGTGCTTCTCAAGGTTTTTAAAAGTAATTTCAATATCCGTTTCAGAGAAAACAAATATTATGATGTGTCAGTTTTGAACACTGTAGCATCCCAAACATCTTGTTGCTATCACCTTACCAGTGTCAGATGGACGTGACTGCGATGACCGCACAACTTTTCAATGAGTAGGTAAGAAAAAAATTGATTAACAGAGGAAACAACAATAGCTGTTTCCAAGACAAATTTAGGATGCTTCAGAACAAACCAGACAGAATGTGACTTCTTTATATAATACTAAAAACCACTGATTTAAAATAAAAAGATGTATCAGTAGCGAAAATGGCGTTCTTAATAGAGAAATCGTTTTATACAAATCTACGAATAAATTCAAGGAAAATAATGTTGTCAGCTTTTCTTTTCTCTAATGTAACGCTAACGACCGTCAGTAGACAAAGCAAGTAGATTACAGTACGATTGTTCGCCCACTGCTTGAATACTGCTCAGCAGTGTGGGATCCGTACCAGGTAGGGTTGATAGAAGAGAGAGAGAAGATCCAACGGAGAGCAGCGCGCTTCGTTACAGGATCATTTAGTAATCGCGAAAGCGTTACGGAGATGATAGATAAAATCTAGTGGAAGACTCTGTAGGAGAGACGCTCAGTGGCTCGGTAAGGGCTTTTGTTAAAGTTTCGAGAGCATGCCTTCACCGAAGAGTCAAGCAGTATATTGCTCCCTCCTACGTATATCTCGCGAAGAGACCATGTGGATAAAATCAGATAGATTAGAGCCCACACAGAAGCATACCGACAATCCCCCTTTTCACGAACAATACGAGACTGGAATAGAAGGGAGAACCAATACAGGTACTCAAGGTACCCTCCGTCACACACCGTCAGGTGGCTTACGGAGTATGGATGTAGATGTAGATATTGAGATACTGATACCCTATTACGAATCACTAGTTTGCGTTAAAGGAAATTCTGCAACTGGACATAAAAACTACTTCTTGTGATAAAAAAAATATGGACAAGCCTATGAGGAAAAGATAAAAGTTTGTCGAGTTGATAATATTAAGAGAACAGTATCAATTTTACGTGTAATCACCCATTAGCTGCCTCTGTATAATCTTTTGCTTTTTTATTGATGTTTCTGATTTTTTGGCCTTTGAACAGTGTCTTCGGAATTTCATTTCTGAATCACATACAATGAACTTGAAAATATCCAAGTACTAGACTGAAATATCTCCACAATTATGAAGACGGTAACAACAAACCTTTGACGTTGCATTTGTCAGAACGTTTTTGAGATGGGTTGCTTTTGTACAATCTTTTGTTTGAGCTGCAGTAACTCAGGACAGGGACTTTTCCCTCAAAATTTGTTTAAAGGAAGTGGTGAGTCTCAAGCATGGCTATCATAATGCACTCAGAACACGAAAATGAATAAAACACATTTGTTATTTTTGTTGTAACTTTTCATAATTATTTGCCACACATGGTATTTATTTCTCGCTTGCCATCACACATCAGTTCAGTACCGTGTCGTATTGGCACTTTTTTCGTTTTAATTGTTCTAAAGCTCCGCCACCAGCAATAATAGCATAAAAAACGGTTATGCTTTAAAGCATTTTAGTCCACGGAAAATCACAATGAATAGCGACGGAGAGACTCGGATGCGATGTTTCGGTTCAGCGTACAATGGTCAACGGTGAATACAACGCGGCAATAAAAAGCTGGGCGTTAATTAAAAAAAGCACTAAACAGCAGCGACGGCAACACCCGCACTGGATGCCGACGGCTAAATTACGCCAACCCCATCGGCAGCCTACGGGCGCTTGCCGCACGACCTCTGCGTAAACACACAGCGTGAGATAGCGGGGGAGGAAGGGGTGGCGAGGGGGAAGGGGTGCTGTTTGTCGTGGGCCACTGACTGTCATACGTGGCCACTGCTCACAGCCGCGCTTATTTTCGCACTCGTTATCACGAAAATTGCAACGCTTATGGTTCAAATGACTGAGCACTATGCGACTTAACTTCTGAGGTCATCAGTCGCCTAGAACATCGAACTAATTAAACCTAACTAACCTAAGGATATCACACACAACCATGCCCAAGGCAGGATTCGAACCTGCGACCGTAGCAGTCGCGCGGTTCCGGACTGAAGCGCCTAGAACCGCTCGGGCACACCGGCTGGCCAAATGATTACAATTTCAGAATAATTGGATAACGTAGTTAGGAGAAAGAGCTTCACAAATTGAGAAAGTCAATAGCGCGTTGGTCCATCTATGGCCCTTATGTAAGTTATTTGCCTTGGCATGAACTGACAGAGTTGAAGGATGTAATCTTGACGGATACTGTGCCCAATTCAGTCAAATTGGGACGTTAGATCATCAAAATCCCAAAGTAATTGGAGGACCCTGCCCATAATGCTCCAGAAGTTCTCAACTGGGGAGAGATTCGGCGATCTCGCTGATCAAGGCAGGGCTTGGCAAACACGAAGACAAGCAGTAGAAACTCTAGCCGTGTGCGGGTGGATATTATCTTGCTGAAATTTAAGTCCAGGGTAGCTCACCATGGAGGACAAGAAAATGGGGCGTAGAATATCCTCGACTACACGGTGTGCTGTAAGGATATCTCCGTTAACGACGACACATGTCCTGCTATGAAAAATTATGGCACCCCAGACCATCACTCTTAGATGTCGGGCAACATGACGGCCGACAATCAGGTTGGTATTACACAGCTCTCCGGGGCCTCTCCAGAAACGTCTCCGCTGGTCAGCTCGAAGCGGGATTGACTGAAGGCAATTCTACTACAGGCAATACGTTTCCAGACCGAAACCGTGTCTGGATACGCCCCAGGTTCAAATGGTTCAAATGGCTCTGAGCGCTATGTGACTCAACTACTGTGGTCATCAGTCCCCTAGAACTTAGAACTACTTAAACCTAACTAACCTAAGGATATCACACACATCCAAGCCCGAGGCAGGATTCGAACCTGCGACCGTAGCAGTCGCGCGGTTCCGGACTGCGCGCCTAGAACCGCTAGACCACCGCGGCCGGCTACGCCCCAGGCAGCTGTCGGAAACCATCCGGCTGTCGTCCGCCATACGGCCCGGTAACCAGGAGTGGGTGTCTGGGGTGTCATTTCTTTTCATACCAGGGCCTCTCTTGTTGTCATATCCAGACCCTTACAGCACAGCGGTAAGTCGACGATGTACCACGCCCGACTGTGTTGCCTTCCTTGACGAGCCATCCTGCGCTTACATTTCAGCAAGGTAATTCCCGTTCGCACGAGGCGAGAGTAGTACTGCTTTTCTTCATGCTTGCCACACCCTACATGGCCAGCAAGGCCGCTGGATATGTCCCCAACTGAGAACGTTTGGAGCATTATGGGTAGAGTACTCCAAACAACAACTTTATCAATCAATTTAATTTTATACATGTTCTGCAGCTTCAAACGCGACAGTATTCAACACACCAAAAGTCACAACAGTCACAACGTTTCGCGTTTCATTAAATACACGATGCCAGAATGAACTTTTCACTCTGCAGTGGAGTGTGCGCTGATATGAAACTTCCTGGCAGATTAAAACTGTGTGCCGGACCGAGACTCGAACTGGAGACATATGGTCTACCAGCACTTTACCGCGAATGACGAAGGTCCCGAGTTCGAGTCTCGGTCCATCGCACAGCTTTAATCTGCCCAAAAGTTTGAAATAGATGACGTATTTCCGACCCTGTGGGTCCATCATCCGGTGTAATTTGTCATAATACATACTTTATTTTTTCTCTTAACTGAGATGAAATGCATATTCCTGTCGTGAAAAGATGTGATGTCAAGTTATTAATTTCGCAAGTGAAATGCTGAAAATATGTACGAAATATTGGAAAAGATAAACAATGTAAACTTACCACTGAAGCGTTTTCAACACAGATAGCACTCCCACTGATACTGCATGCATTCTACACACGGACAGTACACTCTCTGATACTACGTGCACCTTGTGTGTCTCAGATTAGCAGTCATTCCTCAGCAGGTGACGCTGCTATCGACTGTACGGGTTTATATCGATAGTAGGTCGGTGGTCGTAATGTTCTGGCTGATCATTCTATCTGAATGTAATCAGAGTTCAACAGAACAACTGGCAGCTTACACGTCGTACATTGCAAATGAGTGAAACACATTACACGAATATACTCCTGCAACAACTCAGTGAGAAATGGCAGGCACAATCAACTTAGGTGAAACAGAGTGCTTTGCGCAGAGGAAGTGCCAAAACAGTGGATGCTGACAGTGCCTGGCTCCCATTAGTATATTTACTTTGGGGGGAGTCCAGTTCGCCAGGTTTTCAAATGCCAGATATTTTTAATAGGATTTCGGAGTACATAACTGATACTGAAGGGTCTCGCAGTGACCTTCCACCTCCGTACAGGATTGGGTTTTTCTGTATTGTTGATGCTTCGTCCCACTTAAAATGTAACTTACAAATTGAGAGCCCGAATGCGACCTGCATTAAGAAATACTCTAACATGTCCTGGTACATGTGTGTTAAGTAGCCGCCTTTCCGAAGGAATATGAATCAAAAACTGCTCGTCTGAAAACATTACAACACAGATCAGTGAGCATGGAGAAAATGGACAGGGACTGTGGAGAGGTGGCGCTTGGAGGGAATGTGGGTCAACCGTGAGGCGGGCCAAGACAGTCCGCGCAGTTGCGGTAACTTTATGTCCCGGATGGCTCAGTGGTTAATGCACCTGCCAATTAAGTAGCACTTCCCAAGTTCGAATCCCGGTCCGATACACAATTTTCACTTGTTGCTGCTGATTCCGCGTTATGTCCGAAAGAACAGACACCAAACATTCATATAACTAACAAATATATCTTTTTCTGTCTCGCCTAATCTCAATAATATTTCTGCTGATTGGGGTTTGACAAAATCTGTCCACTGCACTCACTAACGTATACAGATGAATGACTGTGCTCTTCATCGCTCGTAATGCTTCATTCCAACAAAGGCTCAACCTGTTCGACGACGAATTTACACATTTGTTTTAAGTTCCTTATGATAAATGAGGCTGAGTAATGAACAGCAGCAGTACGTTGGATCGACAGATATAGAACCAATAATTACCAATCGTAATTACATGTACAACAGATCCATAAATCAGAGGTTACCCATTTCATCTTACTCAGGTGCTGTTTTCTTGACCTGGTAACTTTTCTCTCATTAAATGAATCACGTTCTGTAGCAACAGCTATTGCCGCTAAGTGAAACAGTACGGGAGGAATCTGAGCATGTGAAGCAATTTGCCAGTTGATGATACAAATGCAGGCAATCTAAACGGCTAAACACTGGCTCGTCAGCAGAACTGCGGACGAAGCTGTGCATTGCGGCCAGCGGTATAGTATACCAACTCAGGGGTCAGGTGCACCGGGAATGCGGCCAAATCGTGAATCGGGCTTCCCACTGAAGTTTCGTACTTGTGTGTAGTCTGTATCCGGCGCCACTGAAGTGACATGAACTGCTAAGCTCCACTTCGTTTCCGGTTCTACAGCTCGATATTGTTTCTAAGATCAAGAATAAATTATTGTCCGGTAATCACTAGTATTGGACGAATTTATTGCTGGCTCACACATCTGTGTATTCACAGCTGTATACACTCTCAGGCAGCGGTCGTCGAACGCTTTTGCTCAATAGCAAGAACTGACATTATGAAGATGACTGTCTGCACAAATGCGTGTTACTTCCGCTTGAAATTTATGCCACAGCATCTGATCGCTACGTGACACACAAGCTATTGAGTTGTCAGCACTGGAAGACAAACAAGAAAGCATCCCTCTGTCATGTCCCCTGACCCTGCAATGACAAATCTATCTGTCGCTGCACCCAGCTTCGCCTTGCACCCTCCCTCCCCTTCCGCACCCTGAGGTCCCTCGGTATAATTTTCACCCACCTACTACAATTCCCCCAGCATATTTTTAATTCGGCGAAGGATCCGTGTACATCCAAAAGTTGCACGTGGTAAGCATTTATTCTTTACTGGCTTCAAATTTATCCTTCTTCCAAAGGTATTAAACGTTTAATAACAGTTGCAAATGGAAAGGTATATTCGAAACCGGCAAATAATAAATACTTGCCTTTCCCAGCTGTTGGCTCTAGCTGACTCCTACGTCAAATAAAATTATTGTGTCGTTGCTGACGATGATCATCGATACCTCGTATTCCTGCTTTCACGACGGTCCATAAAGTGAGCTTTAAGCTGTGGGTCGTGTTGAAATTCGATTCTTTCATTTATCCAATGAGTTTTACGAGACCAACATCATCAGAATATTTTGAGGTCACTATGTTCCATAATCCAAGATTCTCTACGTGAATGAAACAGTCTCAAATATTTCAAACGTCTGCAAAAAGTTTTTTATTTCTTCCTAATATTATTTGAAACAGAACGCCATGTCACAGTAAATACTTTTGGCGACAGGTAAGTGTGATCGTAGCACAGAATCAGCTGCACAAGCAGACGAATTATTTGAAGCTCATTTATATAACGTTGCAGTTTATCTTCAAATGCAAATATTTTCAAAAATGGTGAACTTTACTGAATTTTTGTGTGATATCGGACAGAAGAGCTGTAAGTAGTACCATTCTATACGCATGTTATTATAAAATATAGCTGAGAACCACAGGTAGAACGAGTTCAAATGGTTCGAATGGCTCTGAGCACTATGGGACTTAACATCTGAGGTCATCAGTCCCCTAGAACTTAGAACTACTTAAATCTAACTAACATAAGGACATCACACACATCCATGCACGAGGCAGGATTCGAACCTGCGACTGCAGCGGTGCACTTCGTCAGTTTGTAGCCTGTTTACTATTCAAAGCGAAATCTCAACAAAATTAACTTCGATAACTAATATTTAATTTTCTCAAATACGTATTTCCAAATTAATGTGCCTAATTGGGCTGGCGACCGTTCATTTTTTTCCATTCATTTATGATTTACCACTTTCGTTAACTCCCAATATCAAAGCCTGTTTGTTTTTCTGTTACTTTCACCAAATTCGATACCTTTGTCCATTAGACACACGCGAGGTCAAACTTCGAAATCCTCTCAGAGGGTGACATCAGCGTGTCTCACGGCATGTTAGTGTTATGTGCCTTTCTCGTGACAGGACTAAAAGGTTCAGTTATTAGGGATTAGTGTTACAGTCTCTTTATGAAGAGCTTCGTATTTAAAGAAAGATTCTCTTCTTTGTTTTTTTTCAATGTAATTCTACGTTGTTGTTGTTGTTGTTGTCTTCGGTCCTGAGACTGGTTTGATGCAGCTCTCCATGCTACACTATCCTGTGCAAGCTTCTTCATCTCAGAGTACCTACTGCAACCTACATCCTTCTGAATCTGCTTGGTGTATTCATCTCATGGTCTCCCTCTACGATTTTTACCCTCCACGCTGCCCTCCAATACTAAATTGGTGATCCCTTGATACCTCAGAACATGTCCTACCAACCGATCTCTTCTTCTGGTCAAGTTGTGCCACAAACTTCTCTTCTCCCCAATCCTATTCAATACTTCCTCATTAGTTATGTGATCTACCCATATAATCTTCAGCATTCTTCTGTAGCACCACATTTCGAAAGCTGCTATTCTCTTCTTGTCCAAACTAGTTATCGTCCATGTTTCACTTCCATACATGGCTACACTCCATACAAATACTTTCAGAAACGACTTCCTCATACATAAATCTATATTCGATGTTAACAAATTTCTCTTCTTCATAAACGCTTTTCTTGCCATTGCCAGTCTACATTTTATATCCTCTCTACTTCGACCATCATCAGTTACTTTGCTCCCCAAATAGCAAAACTACTTTACTTCTTTAAGTGTCTCATTTCCTAGTCTAATTCCCTCAGCATCACCCGATTTAATTTGACTACATTCCATTATCCTCGTTTTGCTTTTGTTGATGTTCATCTTATATCCTCCTTTCAAGACACTGTCCATTCCGTTCAACTGCTCTTCCAAGTCCTTTGCCCTCTCTGACAGAATTACAATGTCATCGGCGTACCTCAAAGTTTTTACTTCTTCTCCATGAATTTCAATACCTACTCCAAATTTTTCTTTTGTTTCCTTTACTGCTTGTTCAATATACAGATTGAATAACATCGGGGAGAGGCTACAACCTTGTCTCACTCCCTTCCCAACCACTGCTTCCCTTTCATGCCCCTCGACTCTTATGACTGTCATCTGGTTTCTGTACAATTTGTAAATAGCCTTTCGGTCACTGTTTTTTGCGCCTGCCACCTTTAGAATTTGAAAAAGAGTACTCCAGTCAACATTGTCAAAAGCTTTCTCTAGTCTACAAATGCTAGAAATGTAGGTTTGCCTTTTCTTAATCTTTCTTCTAAGATAAGTCGTAAGGTCAGTATTGCCTCACGTGTTCCAATATTTCTACGGAATCCAAACTGATCTTCCCCGAGGTCCGCTTCTACCAGTTTTTCCATTCGTCTGTAAAGAATTCGTGTTAGTATTTTGCAGCTATGGCTTATTCAACTGATAGTTCGTTAATTTTCACATCTGTCAACACCTGCTTTCTTTGGGATTGGAATTATTATATTCTTCTGCGGGTACTTCGCCTGTTTCATACATCTTGCTCACCAGATGGTACAGTTTTGTCAGGACTGGCTCTCCCAAGGCCGTCAGTAGTTCCAATGGAATGTTGTCTACAAATTCTACGTATATATTGGAAATGTCTGTGTGCGCCGGCCGGAGTGGCCGCGGGGTTCTAGGCGCTACAGTCTGGAGCCGAGCGACCGCTACGGTCGTAGGTTCGAATCCTGCCTCGGGCATGGATGTGTGCGATGTCCTTAGGTTAGTTAGGTTTAATCAGTTCTAAGTTCTAGGCTACTGATGAGCTCAGAAGTCAAATCGCATAGTGCTCAGAGCCATTTTTTGTCTGTGTCCTTCAGCGTTATGGGTTAAAATGGCTCTGAGCACTATGGAACTTAACTGCTGAGGTCATCAGTCGCCTAGAACTTAGAACTACTTAAACATAACTAACCTAAGGACATCACACAGATCCATGCCCGAGGCAGGATTCGAACCTCCGACAGTAGCAGCCGCGAGTTTCCGGACTGAAGGTCGAACGAGTATTTGATTCGTTCCGCATATGGCCCGTGGGCCGTAATATGACCACTGCTCTAAGGTGCGCACTGATGAGACAGAACGTTATCATTTCTCCTTAATAGCGTGTTGTTCCCTTATTGTATGGTAGTACAGCAGCGATTCTGTTTGTCTTAGATTCGTCAACTCCTTGGCACGTTTCCGGTGGTGTGTTGCACTAGATTCCGACGCGCAACTTACGCATCTCCCGTAATTTACAAGCTGGTGGTATACGAGCGGTCAGATGGCTCCCGATAGCGCTCTAGATTTGCTCTGTCGGGAGCAGATCTAGCGACTAGAGTCCTGCATGACCGAGTACGCGAGCACGAAATACGATATGGGGCGAGCACACCCTAACTGGTGAGGCTGCCCGCACTGGTTCTAGTGACCGAGCATAGAAGCCGTGACCGAATACATAGCACGTAACTTCAAACACATTACACGTGTCATTGTCCGTGTGAGATTGCAGCCAGTACGGGCTTCTCATTTGTGGTGTGTGTCTCTCTCTGTAATCATGCAGTGCGAGGAAGCCAGTGCAGTAAGACGTAAGATTGTAACCAATGTTTATACATTGAAGAGACAGGAAGGTCTAAAAAGCCAAGTATGCAGCACATTTTTGTTGGTTGTAGACGAAAACAGTGCGTCTTCTCGATACGTATCGTGCATGAACTGCTCCACATTATTGTGTTCCCAGTCGGGAACCCCTCATTTAAAGAAACACAGTTGCAGGAAACCTCACAAAGTTACCGGCAGTACTGAAAAATAGTATTACAGCAAAATGTGTTGCAATGTGTGCTAAAGATATGAGACCTTTTAATGCTGTTTCTGGTAAAGGTTTCAGATAACTAGGCCAAGAACTAATACATCTAGGTGCGCATCATGGAGAAGTTAACGTGGCAGATGTCATGCCCTCTACTATAAGCAGACATGTCAAAGAACAAGCTGATGCAGCATAATACCTTCTGTTATTGCGGAAGTTATTAATAAAACAAGTGCTGCGACAGTTGATATGGGGACTGATTCGCATAATCAGGTGCACTGTTTGACACTTACACCACATTACATTACCACAGATTGATCTCCAGTGAACAATGTTTTATTTACAACAAAATTCCCTGACGTTAAGAAGACAGAAGTAAATATTATGAAAGAAATTGAAGAGAGGATGGCTAATTGGGACATTTCGCCGCACATGTTTCATAGATTTATTTTTATCTCCGATCAGGTTGCTAATGTAATAAAGGCTTTGGAAAATCACGAAAGGATTCCTTGTGCTGGTCATTGTAAAAACAGAGCACTTAGCCGTACTTTCGATGAAGAAAACTTCTTGTTAAATCATGCCCCGAACATCGTATCCACAATAAATACTGCAAAATGCATTGTTAGGTTCATTAAGAAAAGTGGTCTCTGCTCGTCTTAGAAATCATCGTTCTAACAAGAGGTCTGCACACGCTGGAACAGCTTGTTCACTATGCTAGAATCCCTACACACCCAGTATAGCGAAGTTGCTGCTTTACAGACGGAAAAGGACTCCGCTTACAGATTGCAAGGATATGATAATGAGCTTGCAGGAAAAATTGCGCATTTTCTGAGACCATTTAAAGAGGCCACAGATGAATCAGAAGGCGAAAAAGAAACGACAATCCAGTTAGTTGTTCTTTGGTTTCACAAACCGCAACAAATTTGCAGTGTCAATGACACTGACTGTCAGGTGAGTAATTACTGCAGTCAAAAGCACTGTTTCATTATGATATGCGATAGATTTATAATTAACTAGCGGAATTGATGTGTACTAACATATGTATTTTGTAAAAGAAGGTACAAAGGATTAAAAATCGAGCCTTGACTTTCATTTGTGAGAAGACTGTGATCACTTCCAGACATAAAATTGCTACGTCTC
Organism: Schistocerca gregaria; assembly: GCF_023897955.1. Classification (NCBI taxonomy): domain Eukaryota; kingdom Metazoa; phylum Arthropoda; class Insecta; order Orthoptera; family Acrididae; genus Schistocerca; species Schistocerca gregaria. Next base: position 469,956,117 of record NC_064926.1, read on the forward strand.
CTATCCGCGACTGTATTGAAATATCATTTTACTTTCCAAATGCTTTATGAATTTAGCTGTGTCACGTACCCGTCCTTGGAAACGTTACTTTCGTATTCAAAGAGAGAGACAGAGATAAATACATTGTGTGTGTGTGTGTGTGTATGAGAGAGAGAGAGAGAGAGAGAGAGAGAGAGAGAGAGAGAGAGAGAGGCGCTGGATTTGTACAGTGCAGTGCAGCGAGCCGAGGTGAGGCGATGTGAGACGTCAGCGGTGACCGGCCATGCTCGGTTATCCGCGTGTCCGGAATCCGGACGACAGACATGGGGCGAGTACGTGGCCGAGCCGAGTCGTATGGGGCCGAACACAAGCGGCTCGGCCCCACATCAACAGACGAGCCGTGACAGGTCAAACACTGCGCGTTGTAGCACTCTACTACCGACATCAACGCGAGTTTAGTATTACGCACGTCAAACAGCTATAGAAAGATTATGGCCTTGAGAAAATGGCAGTTATCGTGCTGGAAGATGCCACGGCTCTCGGAAGAGACATCCGCATGAAGAGATGCCGATAGTCCGCAATAATGTTCACGTAGGTCCAGCTGCCAAATGCCTTCTATTACTGTCTCATGTCCCATGAAATAAAGCCTAAGTGAACGCCCCCCCCCTCCCCCCAGCTCCCCCTCCCCACCCCTAATGGCATAATACTGTCTCCACTGCACTGCATTTGTGATGCTGTACACGTTTCGATCATCCATTCACCTGGATGGCAGCAATGATGTATGCGGACACGACCACCGAGCTGATGTGACCAAAGACGAGTGGTCTTGCAGTTCCAGGCGCTGCAGTCCGGAACCGCGGGACTGCTACGGTCGCAGGTTCGAATCCTGCCATGGGCATGGATGTGTGTGATGTCCTAAAGTTAGTTAGGTTTAAGTAGTTCTAAGTTCTAGGGGACTGATGACCATAGATGTTAAGTCCCATAGTGCTCAGAGCCATTTGAAACATTTTTTTTTTTTTTCGGGTCCTCCTGGATACAGAAAATGTTCGACTGCTGCCCTGGCCAGCACGTTCTCCAGATCTCTCACCAATTGAAAACGTCTGGTCAATGGTGGCCGAGCAACTGGCTCGTCACAATAGGCCAGTCACTACTCTTGATGAACTGTGGTATCGTGTTGAAGCTGCATGGGAAGCTGTACCTGTACAAGCCATCCAAGCTCTGTTTGACTCAATGCCCAGGCGTATCAAGGCCGTTATTACGGCCCGAGGGAGTACTGATTTCTCAGGATCTATGCACTCAAACTGCGTGAAAATGTAATCACATGTCAGTTGTAGTACAATATATTTGTCCAATGAATACCTGTTTATCATCTGCATTTCTTCTTGGTGTAATAATTTTAATGGACAGTAGCGTACGTAGAATTACTTTGAAAGAAAAACAAGAATCTTTATTAAATTACTAGCCTCATCATAAAGAGACTATAACACTATTTCCTAATAACTGAACATTTTAGTCCTGTCACGGGAAGGGCACATAACACTAACGTGCTGCGTAACACGCTGATCTCTCACCAATTGAAAATGTCTGGTCAATGGTGGCCGAGCAACTGGCTCGTCACAAAACGTCAGTCACTACTCTTGATGAACTGTGGTGATTTCGAAGTTTGACCGTGCGTGTATCTAATGGACAAGGAAATCGGACTATAATTTCGAATTTAGTGAAATTAAAAGAAAAACCAGACAGGCTTTGATCTTCGGAGTTAACGAAAGTGGTAAATCATAAACGAATGAAAAAAATGAACGGTCGCCAGCTCAATTAGGCACATTAATTTGGAAATACATATTAGAGAAAATTACATATTAGTTATTGAAGTTAATTTTTGTTGAGATTTCCCTTTGAATAGCAAACAGGATACAAACTGACGAAGTGCACTCTGTACTTTGCGTAGCAGCAATTACCAATGACACACACACCAGTAAATTATAGGGAGCAAATTTGCATAAATTTCATACTAATGACAACCACACTCGAGAGCATTACCTAATCAAATACTGAAAAGTCACTACATGTAGTGCAGAACTAAATTTGGACATGAGGGGCTTCTATCTCAACTACCATTAAAAATAAATAAAGATTAATAACATCGTAAATACACTACTTAAGTACGTCTACAAATACTAGTTTTCCTTAGCAACAGTAATAGTTCAATTCTTTCCTAACAGGTAAGGACATGATGGGGGACCCATAAACTAGTATAGTTTTACAAGTCAGCGCTCTTTGAATATTACAGTAGTAAAGACTAATTCAAAAAAACTAACCATTCACATCACTTAGGGTAGTTCATAAATTGCTTTGGGCTTAATTAACTTAAAAAAAAGGAACCATTCATGATATAAACCAAAACCAAACTACATTTTTAAACGGGCATAACTTCACTTCTATGCTATCGTAAATCTATTAATTTAAGATTTGTGTGTATTTGCCTTTTAATCACCTGTGAAGCAGATATTCTAGATAATAATATTTACACAGTCTTGCAATCAAATCCTAAAAAACTATATTTTATAATAAACTAAGGACACTTCAGAAAATCCTATCCAACTTCGCTTTTGTAGTTTCAGCTTTAACTTTTACTACTCCTTGTACTTTAGTCAAAAAATCACTTTTGAACACATGAATTCAAGAATTGTTCATTTAAATCAGGATACTCGGTTTTAGTAGCACTTAGGCGAGGACCCCGCGTAGGTTCGTGATCAGGATTGAAAATATGTTTCCGGACACAGATTTATGTTTAATGTGGTTATTATTGAAACAACACAGAAATTAACTGGTCCATGTCCATATACATTACATAACGTATGAAGTTTGTGAAGTAGTGGCGAGTTTTGGTGGCAGGCGACATTGCGGCTAACTGTACTCAGGGCTCTTTATGTACGAATGCTTAATAAAATCTCTTCTTGCCTTCGGATTTTCAACATATTAGAGCCAAATAATACCCTGATCCACATCAGAGGCAAATCCTTTATAATGCAGCTTCCAATTGCCTCTCTTGGTGCCGTCGAAATGTACCGTGCTAAGGCTAGCCACATACTGCCTGTCGTTCACACAAACGAGCTGCTCAGTTCGACCGCCAAGCCCACCTTTTACACCGCGCCATGCCACTTCCGTTGCAGAAGGACTTCCCTGCAGCGTTTACATTTTACAAATACAATTGCCCTAAGCATGAACCAGTTTTCAACAAACATATTCTATTGCATAAACATATTCATATTATAATAATTCAAACTTTCAACATATTCATTTGCATCTTTCATATATACATTACGGAACTCTAAATTTCTTGCCACAGATCAAGGAGTTTGAACAACACAGAATACACACTTCACAAATTGCAGATAAACAGTTACGTAAAATAAACCTACTCTTAATCGATATAGGTGTTACAAGGCGTCACAGAGTATATCCGGTAACTTAATTTTAATTTCTTACATGTATATCATAAACTGTGTTTCGTCTTACGAACGAGTTATAACACTAAAACGCTAAAATGGTCGAAGAGAGACTAATGGTGCCTTCTGAAACGAACGTGCCTAAGATTTCCTGAAGGGAAGGTGGATCCGACAAATGATTCAAGTACGTTGTTCTTTACAGGGTCACAAGACACTTACTGAGAACATGGAGAAGTTTCATACGTTGCCCTGTTGTAAACCATTTAACCACAGTACTGGATGTTTGTTGCGAAGATACAGGAGCATATTACTTGAGATGATTGCTGGCAGTTTCAGACCGACATCTAGTGCGTCCATCAAAGTGAGCGGCGGGGAGCGAGAGACTATATCGCCTCTCCCCGCGAATCATATATAATACCTGTTACGCTCCAGACCACGCGAGACTATAAGATGTATGGAGTGGCCACACCAGGGGGGCACTTTCGCAACTCCGGAGAAGAAAAACAGCGAGGAAAAAAGTTTTCTGGAGAAATACTGTATCGCTTCTCAGATATACGGCGAGAGCTTCTCTCGGAACAGCAGGTGCTGCATGCTAGCGTACTATGCCACCTCGAGGTTCAGGTCTTGAAGTAGTGAGCTTTGCCACGTGATGATTTGTGGTACAGTACCCAACAAAAATTTTCATTGGTTTTAGTTCATTTTATGTTCTCGCATGAATTTATTAGTGATAGTATGAAAATTAGAGCCGCGCGATGTTAGCCGAGCGGTCTCAGGCACCTGCAAAATTACCATGTTGGAACTTAAATAGTGGCAACTATTTATTCACAACCAATACAAAAGAGTTACATGTTTGCACATGTTACTGTCCTTCAAAGTAGTCACCATCGTTGTGTAGAACCCGTTGCCAGCGATGTGGAAGGCGTAGTATACCGTTAGAAGAGCCTGTTCTGTTGATGGTGCGAATGGAGCGGTCTACAGTTACGGTGGGATTCTCGTGTACGACTGTGATGGTGTTATCCTAACGCATTAAATCCCTCCACGGCAAACCGTCAGTGCACAGTACTATTGTTCGTTTTTGGAGTATCACCTGCGACCAGCTTTGCGAAAGAAGCGGCGACACTTTCTGCGCAACCCACCCATCACCTTGCGCGACAATGCGCGGTCGCATACAGCGCAAGCTGTGGCTGCTCTGTTTGGTCGATGGGACTCGGAAGTACTGTACAATCCACCATAGTCCCCGGACTTAACTCTGTGTGACTTTAATTTGATTCCGAAGATGAAGGAGTCACTTCGTGGCATTTGCTTCAGAACTGTTCCAGAGATTCGACAGGCAGTAGACCACTCCATTCGCGCCACAAACAGAACAGGCTCTGCTAACGGTATACTACGCCTTCCACATCGCTGGCAACGGATTGTACACAACGCTGGTGACCACTTTGAAGAACAGTAACAGGTGCAAACATGTAACTATTTTGTATCGGTTGTGAATAAACAGTTGCCACTATTTAAGTTCCAGCCTTCGTACATCATTGTACGACACACAGTTCAGAAGATATTACGTCATAAACGTTGAGATGCGTGAAAACGGAACTACAAGACGAAATTCGCTAGAGAGAGGTGAACTGTGTGTACAAATATAGGTGAAATGTATTAAATATATGTGAACCGTGTGACATATGGGTACGTGAGTAAAGGATGTCTTAAGTCCCTGGACAGATTTCAACCAAACTTTGTACTTATATTACTTAGTAACTGAAAAAAAATATTGTGAGGGAAGAACCAGTAACATTCTATTGTGGTGGGGGTGGAATTGTGGGGAGGTAAGGGGTGGGCAAGAGATGGACAGAGAGAGGGTAGAAAAAGAGGTGAACTACAACTGGGGGAGGAGGAGAAGATGGACAAACACGGGGGAGAAGAAGATAGACGAAGAGAGGAGGAGGAGAAGGAGAAGGAGAAGGAGGAGGAGGAGGGGGAGAGGGAGGGGGAGGGGGAGGTGGAGGGGGAGGTGGAGCGGGATGGGGTGGGGGGGAGGAAAAGGATGAGATGAAGTAAGAGAAGTCTTGACTACACAGATACCCGAGCAATGGCGGGTACTCAGCTAGTATTATAAAATACGGCTGGAAACCGCGACCGCACTAATACTTGATTTGAACCAAGTCTGGCTAGCGGGCCGTAGTTTGACGACCACTGTGTTCGTGTATGGTGTTTGCTCTTATAGTACCGTAGTGAGAATATAATCTGTACTTCGAAATATTGTAATAAGAGAGATTTTGAACTGCTTCAGATACGAACTCACAATATGGGAGAATTATTAAGTGCTCTCGTGGGACATACTTTCGTAGTGTGTATGGAGGTAACAATCTGTGCACTAGATTTTGGTCTAGCATGGTACGTTGTGAAGAATAGTGGAACAACAAGACAGCAGTGATGAAACCTGGAATGTACGTTTCTGTGTATTCCACTCACTTTTTCTTGCCTGGCAGCTGATAATCACGCACAGAGACGATGCGAATGCCTTTTTAATCTATGTCATTTGTTAACCATCAGAAAAGACCCAAATCAAAACATTACTTCTTATGCAAAGCAGCAACGGAAGATGTGTCGGAAATTCCGTATTATCGACTGATTTACATCTACAGAGAAGAACTGTTTGGGGAGGAAAACAATGAAATACAGTGACTCGAAATATTGGGAAACCCGTTAAGAAATTCTGAGCCTGCCACGTATAGACTACATTGCGACAAACGGCTATTTTACGAGACTAGGATTCGGACCGGGATATTCTGCTCATTGTGAGCGAGCCCTTTAAGCATCTAGGCCATCCCAGTACACCTCCATGGCCGAGTAGGATTTTCAGTCTAACTGATGTTCCAAATATAACAAAACAGAGATGGTCTCGTCTGACAATATAACCACCAATTCGTTTCAACAAATTTCATTCACTGTGTGTATCTTGACGGCAGGGTAAGCTACAGTCACCTGAAGTATTCTACTCAGAATTTTACGAGATTCTTTGATTTATTCAACACTCTGATATAACAGTCACAGTAAAAAAAAAAAAAAAAAGTGAATTAGTTCGTAAATTGTCCCTGCCAAGTAAAAAGCTCACTATGGAACCAAATAGTAATCATAATCCACAAAAGGTCGGAAACCAAGCCGTTTTGTCAAACATTAAAGTTCTGTTTCGGGGCACCTCTATGTTTACCGTTGTTGACCCAACGACATATTCAGTTACGACTGCGGTGACCAGAGGACTATCGAGGTTTAACCATCGATCAATGGAAATATGCCACACTGTCAGATGTACCACATTTTTTTTTACCATATCGGTGGTCGAATGAGGATACGACGTTATTCAGCCGAAATGGTACTAGAAACATGCACCGCGCCACTGGTGCAGACCGTTAGAGGCAGCATTATGGTGTGTGAGACATTCACTTAAGCTTTCATGTGACTTGTGGTTGTAATTAAAGGAATCATGGTAACTATAGACTACTTTCATGTTACTGTGGACGACCTGCACCCCTTCATGCTTGCCTATCTCGACGGCGAAGCCATTTTCTAAGCGAATAGCTGTCCGTGACATAAGGCTACAATGGTTTGAGGAACATGATACTGAGCTCACGTTGATGTGTTGGCCAACAAATTCACGTAATCTTAATACAATGGTGCACATCTCGAACGTTATCGGACGCTTGTGCGCCTACAAACCACCGTTTAATAATGTTCGGGAATTGGTTGAGCTGTGTGTAGGCGTCTGGTGCTCCATGTCTGCGGAAACCTATCAAGGATTTGTCGAAAACACACAAAGCATAATAGCTGTTCCAAGCATTCTAAAGGTAGACCAACACGCTATAAAGCAGTTAGTCACAATTTTTTTGGTCGTCAGTGAATGAGGTATCAGTCTAGTTACATACAAATTTTCAAGAATGCTATTACGCTCTTTCGCCTCTACATGTTGTTAGACATTGTAAAGCAGTGTATCACTGGGGCAGTTTTCGACGGGAACGTTCCAGAGCAGGTCGCAGGAAGAAGCAGTAAATCTTGCAGGAGCCACCGGTATTCCCGTCGGCTGTTCCGGTTCTCTGCAGTAGCGACGTCGGCCAGGCTATTAAACATGAAACCAGCAAGCCATTATCGCGCCATTGTTACTGCATAGCCCAGACAAAGGAGCCCGTTAGTTGTCCACAGATCGAGTGCGGAGTTCAAGCCAACGCTGCAAACTACTAGTCTTTGAATACCTACGACTACGTATATAATCTTCAAGCCAGTGTACAGTGCATGGCGGAGGGTATAATGTACCACTATTATCAATTATCGGTCCTATTCCATTGCAACACTATCACACGGAAAACTAAGTGTCTCTGTGCGTCTGTATGCGTCCTTATGTGCCGTATCTTATTCTCATGACCTCTACACGAGATGCAGGACGTTGGCAGCAGATTGGTCGCATAGTGTATCTAGCAAACAAGTTCCTTAATTTTCACAACAGCCTTTCACTAGAACTTCGTCGTATTTCTTCCAAGGAGTCCTGTTTAAGTTCGCTAGCACTTTTGTTACAATTTTAAACTGAGTTATACCTACCTGTTATGACACCACCAGTGCATCTCTGAATTCAATCGGTGTCTATTCACATTCCTATTTGGTAAGGACTCCAAACTAAGGACTAATTCTTAGAATCGGTTGCACTAGCGACATTTATGCGATTTCCTTTACTGATTTCCTTTCCATTGTATGTAGTCCTCCAGTCACTTTGCTAAATACTGATTTCATGCGATCGTCGAATTTCATAAAGCGTATTAATATTACCACCGAAGATACAGGGTGTGCAAAACTGAAGCAGGAAAGTAACTTTCGCATGACGCGTCATTGCCAAGTAACTTAACTCGACGACACTTTAACTACACATGAAAATAACCGTTATAGTATAGTACAGAATGTAATTGAAAGAAAAACGCAATGAGACAAACAGAAATGATACTTTCCCGCAAAGATAATAATAGCTCCGTGTTACGGCGATGTATGATGGTTACCTAGACACCACAAAAGACGGGACATGGTTCTTAATAGGGTGTGTGATCACGACTAGGTTGGTAAGTTTGTAACGTTGTTGCTTTAATTTGTTCTGAAAGCGGTGCTGATATTAAAGACCATAAAAGTGGGTTAAAAGCTGTGAGCTATCTGAGGAAGTTAACCTTGCATTACTGCGCAACTGTTTCACCAGGTATCTAGTCTAGCTTACCAAATTCCCAACCAGACTAACATTAATTGTAATCATTTAGTACTAACCTTACGATATATACTTGGGACAACAGTACATTTTCAGGCAGACAAACTTTCAAAATTACAGTAGTTACAATTGTCAACAACAGATGGCGCTGCGGTCTGGGAAACTCTATTGTACGATATTTTCCACATATCCACCATGCGTAGCAATAATATGGCGTAGTCTCTGAATGAAATTACCCGAAACCTTTGACAACGTGTCTGGCGGAATGGCTTCACATGCAGATGAGATGTACTGCTTCAGCTGTTCAACTGTTTCTGGATTCTGGCGGTACACCTGGTCTTTCAAGTGTCCCCACAGAAAGAAGTCACAGGGGTTCATGTCTGGCGAATAGGGATGCCAATCCACGCCGCCTCCTGCATGTTTCGGATAGCCCAAAGCAATCACACGATCATCGAAATATTCATTCAGGAAATTAAAGACGTCGGCCGTGCGATGTGGCCGGGCACCATCTTGCATAAACCACGAGGTGTTCGCAGTGTCGTCTAAGGCAGTTTGTACCGCCACAAATTCACGAAGAATGTCCAGATAGCGTGATGCAGTAATCTTTTCGGATCTGAAAAATGGGCCAATGATTCCTTTGGAAGAAATGGCGGCCCAGACCAGTACTTTTTGAGGATGCAGGGACGATGGGACTGCAACATGGGGCTTTTGGTTCCCCATATGCGCCAGTTCTGTTTATTGACGAAGCCGTCCAGGTAAAAATAAGCTTCGTCAGTAAACCAAATGCTGCCCACATGCATATCGCCGTCATCAATCCTGTGCACTATATCGTTAGCGAATGTCTCTCGTGCAGCAATGGTAGCGGCGCTGAGGGGTTGCCGCGTTTGAATTTACTATGGATAGAGGTGTAAACTCTGGAGCAAGAGACGATACGTGGACGTTGGCGTCATTTGGACCGCAGCTGCAACACGGCGAACGGAAACCCGAGGCCGCTGTTGGATCACCTGCTGCACTAGCTGCGCGTTGCCCTCTGTGGTTGCCCTACGCGGTCGCCCTACCTTTCCAGCGCGTTCATCCATCACGTTCCCAGTCCGTTGAAATTTTTCAAACACATCCTTTATTGAATCGCTTTTCGGTCCTTTGGTTACATTAAACCTCCGTTGAAAACTTCGTCTTGTTACAACAACACTGTGTTCTAGGCGATGGAATTCCAACACCAGAAAAATCCTCTGTTCTAAGGAATAAACCATGTTGTCCACAGCACACTTGCACGTTGTGAACAGTACACGCTTACAGCAGAAAGACGACGTACAGAATGGCGCTCCCACAGACTGCGTTGTCTTCTATATCTTTCAAATCACTTGCAGCGCCATCTGTTGTTGAAAATTGTAACTACTGTAATTTCGAAAGTTTGTCCGCCTGAAAATGTACTGTTGTCCCAAGCATACTGCAACAAACGGTGTATTTCTATCGCTGCTAGTTTAGTTTTTATTGCCGTTCCAAATATACCGGTCATTTTTGAAACACCCTTTATATATATATATATATATATATATATATATATATATATATATATATATATAAAGACAATTTAAATAAAAAGAAATAAATCGGTTTATATTTAGACATTTATTTTAACACTGATCATTGTTCCGTTAAAATTCCAGCATATCAAACTTGATTCATTACTAAACTGGTAAATGTGAGTTTCTAATCTTAAGTTACATATCAAATAGGAGCCAAGATTGGGAGACAACATACAACACTGCATTTATAAAATAACACATGAAAAACATTGAAACATATCCAAGAGGAAATCAACCACAGCCAACCGATTCAATTTGCACCCAAAAAGTTCGTAGCGCAATCCTGTTCGTCATAAAATTACCACACACTGGTATACTAAATTCATACTAACTCTCTGTGAAATCTTAAAGAAAAAAATGGCTCAAATGGCTCTGAGCACTATGGGACTTGAACATCTATGGTCATCAGTCCCCTAGAACTTAGAACTACTTAAACCTAACTTAGGTTCTAAGGACATCACACAACACCCAGCCATCACGAGGCAGAGAAAATCCCTGACCCCGCCGGGAATCGAACCCGGGAACCCGGGCGTGGGAAGCGAGAACGCTACCGCACAACCACAAGATGCGGGCCTGTGAAATCTTCCCAATAAGAAGAGCTGAGGGCTATTTTGATGCTTACACCACATTCTTCACGTGGTCGACTTGGTTTACACAAAGAGTGTAACTCCACAATAATTTTTAATAATTAAGATAAATTACATCGAAACGCAATTTACAAAAGAAAAACCTCGAACTGTTTACTGTTGTCTTACTATTATCCTGATGGGTCACACAATTCTATAAGCACGTGGTACTGGTCTCACAAAGTACGCCCCACGTGGGTTGAACAGAGAGAAAAGTTGCTATATTGAAAAATATTGTCAGGACGAGACGTTATGAACTCACGCACATTCGCATTGAAGATTGATGATCTTAGTTGGAGTTACTGATCAACACGTGGTTCCCCTTTACTCACAAAGTAGTGACAAAGCAACTACTGGAAGATATTCTGAGCTTTACACACGAATTACACTGCATTGAAATTTAAGATAACATTAGATATTTTAGAGCTAAACCTGAAATAAAGGTGATTAAATTTTCAGTTAGGCTGAACTTAAGAAATCCATTGTCCTACGAACTTAGCAGACACGCGCTTAGCCGGAGATCTTACCACTTCAGACGCTCGCAGTGGACAGACTGACCTGGGCCCCTACCGAACATGTTTAACAGATACAAACGGTAGTGGCCAGAGAGGTAGCTTCCTATACCAACATGACAAGGGACGGACAGGACCATACTAAGAATAGAAACCTCTCTGCTTTTAGAAAGCGTAGATACCTGTTCCGACGTTGGTCCTACTGTTCTCTAGCAGACAGGCTTGTCTGCTACCAGCAAGCATGCAACTAGAAACACATTTGCTCATTCATCCTCTCACACAGAAGGGAAGGGGGATGACAGTATCTTATCATATACAGTATATAAAAGAAAGCGGGTGTAGGTTCCGTATGAGACTGTGCGACATGAATTACATATAAACTGTGTTTTAAAGTGTAGTAGTGTGAAAGATCGTTCTTGTTTATGTGTAAAAGTAACAGGTTTCACTGCTCAGTCTCCTCCCAGATAGTTAGAAACACCACAGTAAATTTAGAAGAGGAATTTATGCCGTAAATGACAACAGATTTAAGAAATTAACATGAAAGGAATCCAACAGTGGCCTTTCAAGTTCTTGTGGTACGGCGTTGAATTTCTCAGCCAGCGCTGTTGATAACTGCTGGACGATCGTAAGTGTGCATGCTCGTGCTGCAGCACATCTACACGATCCATTCCACACGTGCTCTATAGGATTTAAGTCGGAGGAATGGGCAATCCAATCCATTAGCCGAATACTGTCTCGTTCCAGGAGCTGCCTATTAGCTTTCTCCGATGTGATCGCACTCCTCGTCCATAAAAATGAAGTCAGGGCCGATTGCATACCTGAAAAGACGCGAGGGAAAGATTACAATGTTACAATAACGCTAACTGATAAATGTGCCGTGTTCAAAGATTCTGAGTTCACTGCGACCATTTAACATCATGCCTCACCAAAACGATCATGTTCGATAAATCTAGACATACCATCTACCTAGGAGCACATTCCAACATGCCCGTTTTGGTGATCCTGGTGTTATAGAGGGACGTACTGACGTCCAAATATTCGAACACGGCAACTCACCGGCAAACTTTTTTTGTTAAAATGTACTCCTCCCACTTATATGTGTATTTACGGGTGAATTCGGGTTTTGACTTCATTTTTATGGATGACAATGCGCGAAAGCATCGAAAAGCGTAAACACATGGAGGAGATTTTGGAACGAGAGGATATTCAGCGAATAATCTTTAATATTCGTCAGGCCTCCCTCCGCCCACCCGAATTAAATCTCGTCGAGCAGGTGTGGAGACATATTGCGACACGTCCACATTCAAACACGACCATCTAGCAGGTATCACCCACTCTGGATGGCCAGAGTACCACCTTTGACTGCAGTGACTTCGGTGTCATTACTGATTATTGTCTCTGAACAGAAGAGTCATTTCTCTTCATCTAGTTGCGTATTTCTTTCATTTACCTTCTCTGCTGCACTGTAGCAGTTGTTTGTATGTACGGTCCAAGTTTCATCCAGCTATGTTACTTGCCAGTGGCACATCATACGAAAATTACTTTCGCCCTTAGTTTTGCAAACCACTGCATTTCCATCAAACGTCTACATGTGATGTATCACAACGTTTATTACAGACACAATGCTTGCTGACAATTCCCGGTGACGCTGGGCGTCTTTTACTATCGTTACTCCCCTGAGAAACTGTAGGTTACATTCACTCTGGGTCGTGCATATGCAGTATTTGTTGTCTTTAATCTAGTCATCCGCTTCGTCTGAAAAGGGTAGGCCGCAAAAAAGTAAAGTTCGCGATTCGCTTTCTCCGCATATAGACACTCATTCTTAAGGTTTTCTAGTAGCAAATCCCTCTATCAATTTAGTAGGGTAGGTAGTATGCAGAAACAGCACACATGGTTGGTATACCCGGCTTCTTATGGACCTAACCAACAGCCGACCGTTGTGCCCGAGTGGTTCTAGGCGCTTCAGTCTGGAACCGCGCGAGCGCAACGGTCACAGGTTCGAATCCTGCCTCGGGCTTGGATGTGTGTCATGTCCTTAGGTTAGTTAGGTTTAAGTAGTTCTAAGTTCTAGGAGACTGATGACCTCAGATGTTAAGTCCCATAGTCCTCAGAGCCATTTGAACCATCTGAACCTAAACAACACCAAACATATAAGTAGCGTCGTTGGTTAGCGTCACCGAACATTTTGTCCCTAACAAAAGTTTTTTCCCTGCGACTGGATCTGTCACCCATAGACATATGACGCAAACACTTTTAAATACTCTGTATATACAATGCCGTTTGCTCAACATGTTAACCATTAACCCTATTATCGAGTACTATCAAGTTGTTTCTCTTTTTTTATGGACATTATCTTGCATTTCCCTATGACAACAAAATTATCTCTCTAAAGTGCTGCTGTCACATTTATTGCACCTTTAGCAATGTCTGTAATGGTCCCTCTATAACTAGATGGGTACGTCAGCTCAAAGATAAGAGGAAGACAAGAGCGTAGCACCTCCAATAAGACCATGCCTCGTAAAGTAATGTGGTGACCAAACCAACATTCGGCTTTATAAGAACCTGACTTCTTGTCTTATGGTTTCACTACTGAAAAGCTATGTTCGTATTAATCTGAGATACGATTCCGTTTATGCTGAGAACTATGTCTTATTCTGACAATATTATCACCTCAGACATAAGAAAAACCCTGGAACTAACTCTGGATGAAACCTGAACATAGGTGTTTACATACTCCACTGATCAAAAATATCCAGACACTGATTAGTGGAGCTTAATATGGAACGTATACACCATTCTTCTATATGACGGACTCAGATCCGTTGGAGACGCTTTCAATTGTGTGTCTCAGCGAAATAGAGGATTTGCAGCCCACTCTTCCTCAAGAGCTGAAGCCAGACGCTGGTGTCGCGAACAATGTCGACGTTCAAAGTCATCAAAAGACGTTCCATAAGCCTCTAGGAGGTCCAATCCATTTCACGAATGCCCAAAAACAATGTCTCATAGATGCTTCTTTGTGGCAGAGTGCACTGTAACGCCGATGCCTCTATGTGCACTGCACAATTGGCCAAGCGGTTCCAAGCGCTTCAGTCCGGAACCGCGCGACTGCTACGCCGGTCGCAGGTTCGAATCCTGCCTCAGACGTGGATGTGTGTGATACCCTGAGGTTAGTAAGGTTTAAGTCGTTGTAAGTTCTAGGGGTCTGATGACCACAGATATTAAGTCCCTTAGTGCTCAGAGCCATTTTACCCATTTTGAACCACTGTACAATGCTGCAAAATATTTTCATTCCCGTTTAAGTACAGTAAGGTAACTACACACCAACCACGAAATACACGCCCATACAGCAACACCGTCTCCTCCATACTTCACTGCCGGCATTACACATGATGGCCGATAACTTCGTCCAAGCGTTCCCGAAACACTTCTATCGGATTTCCAGAAAGTATCGAGTGCTTGTTCACTCCGAATCACTTGTTTGTACTGATTCGCTGTCCAATAGCTTCACTCTTTTTAACTCTGCAAGCACAGTCATTGTGCTATCTGGTTTGCTGGTAGCACTTCGGAACTCACGAGTCGCTAGTGATTCCTTCCGCTGATTTCATGAGATTTTTTACATCCACGCTCCGCAATGTTCCACGGTCGTTGTCCGTCAGTATGTGAGTTCCGCCCGGTCGCGGTTTAGCTTTGGTTGTTCCCTTGCTTTCCCACTTCACAGTTTCATCACCAGCAGTCGACTTCGACAGTTTTAGAAGAGCTGAAATGCCCCTGATGGATTTGTTACTAGAGTGACATCCAATGCGAAGTCCACCTTCGAAGCTAGTGAGCTCTCCTAACCGACTCATTCTGCTGTTACTGCGTCTCTGGTGACAGCCGATACTTCCCACCTCCTTTCAAAACTTCAGGCCCACCTTTCGTGACCATTTCGCATTACACGCGGGTCTAGCGATGCATTTGATTAATTAAATCACATACTGTGCAAACCATGGAAAGTGCGCGGTAGGCAGTATATTCCATTGTACCCCACGTAAAAATTATTTACCTTTACAACAGTGTATGCAGTTCAGGAACAATGACTGATTAAACAGATGTGTGAGTCTGCAGTTGCGGGATGAGCTGAGCGGTATAAGTCGCTGCAGTCATGGACTGTGCGGCTGGTCTCGGCGGAGGTTCGAGCCCTCCCTCAGGCATGTGTGTGTGTGTGTGTGTGTGTGTGTGTGTGTGTGTGTGTGTGTGTGTGTGTGTGTGTGTGTGTGTGTCCTTAGGATAATTTAGGTTAAGTGGTGTGGAAGCTTAGGGACTGATGACCTTAGCATTTAAGTCCCATAAGATTTCACACACATTTGAATATTTGAGTCTGCAGTTAGTCTCATGTCTTCATGGACCTGACGGTAATGATACTTACAGAACTGAAGAATGTCTCTTTCACATTACACTGGTTCCTGACACTCTGGAACAAGTAGTTCGTAAGGCAAACGTCTGCTAATTCAAGTTTCTCAGCGTTCTCGTGGCCCTCTGTAGTGAGTAGACCCAATTTCTAATCATTCGTGAGACCCTAATTTTTATGCTTTCAATATGCCCTGTTAAACTTATTTGGTACAGGTCTCACACATCTGAGCAATATTCTAGGATGAAACGTGCAAGAGATACGTAAGCAGTCTCGTTTGGACACTGACTGCACCTTCCCAGTATTCTGCCAGTCAACCGAAGTCTAGCACTTATCTCACTTCCGACTGAGACTATTAGATCATTCCATTTCGTATTCCTAGAAACTGATATCGTATTCCTACATACTGATATTCTCAAGTATGCTCTCCAGTCAAATTAACGTGACCGCCAGTCAAAAGCCTGAGTAAGCACGTTTTGCAGCGCGGGCCGCTGCAACACGTGGAGAAAGCGAGTCAGTGAGGTTCTGGATGCTACCGAGAGGAATGTGGAGCCATGCCGACGCCAATGCCGTGGCCACCTCGGCTAGGTTTGCCGCTTGACCATCCATGGTCCGAACAGCTCGATCGAGATGGTCCCACAGATTCTCGACTGCATTTAAATCTGGGAACTCTGATGGTCAGGAGAGTACAGTAAGCTCATTTGGTGCACTTTGGACCAGGTGCATGCACTGCAAGCTCTCCTCCTGGTGGTTCACACCGTGCCGAGCAAAAACATACAGCATGCAGGGGTAGCCATGGTCTCCAAGGATACATACATAGGTCTGTTGATCCATTCTGCCTTCCATAACGACGACATCACCCAGAGGGTGAAACGAAAACATTCCCAAGGCTACAACTCTCCCTCCTCCGGCCTGAACCCTTCTGTCCGATGCAGCATAAAACTTGATTCATCTGAAAGGGGGGCGTGTCGCCACTCAGTCGACGTCCCGTTACGGCATTGGCGAACAACTTCCAATCTTCGTCGCCGACGAACAGCAATCAGTATTGGGTTCATCAACCAGGCATCTGCTGTGGAGGCCCACACGCATCAACGTTAGCTGTCTGGTTGGGGACACACTGTTGGGAGTCCTTTCACAGGGGTTCGGTTACTAAACAGACGCACGTCTATTCAGCTCTTCCCATCTCCGCAGACGTTTATGGACCGTGGCCCACCATAGTTGCCTCGGCGCCGGTTTTGTATGAAACCGCAGTTTTGGCATACACAGTATACTTCAAGCACGGCGCCACGCGAACAATTTACAAACTTAGCCATTTCCGAAAAGCTTCCATCCTTGTCCCGAACGCCAATGATCACGCCCTTTTGGACGTCAGATAACTCGCACCGTTTCCCCACTAGAAGGACTGCACTGTTTTTCGTGTCCCCCGACACGCTTCATAAACCCTCCACTGCTACTGTTACCATCTGCCGTTGTAGGGGGGCTATTTCACGGTGAAATCTAACACAGGCGGTGATCACGTTAAAGTGACTAGATCGTGTATTTGTATGAGCTGATTGATTCCCATGGTGACTTACTGGCTTTATGACCATAGGATATACTCTCCGTGAAGTGGAAATGTTAGAGTTCTCAACATTTAAAGGTATGTGCCACCATTTGCACCACTTCGAAATTTTATAAAGATGTCTTCGACGCTTTTACCGGTTTTTTCAGGCGTTCGTCCGTTGTACGACTAAATAATTGCATCAGCTGCGTAAAGCCTGAGACTACTATTAGTATTTCACTGCCTTCGTACTGAGTGGTCAGCGCGGTTGACCGCCGTATGGGACACGCCAGTTCGATTCCCGGTACCACCAGCAATTTGTTCTTAGTTAGAGCGCTGGTACGGTGTTTACTCTGAGGACGACTGAGGTGCTACTTGACTGATTAGTTGCGATTCAAAGGTCAAGAAATCCGGAAAGGACGGGAAAGCAGTGTGCTGGCCACGTACCCCTCCACACCGCATGTGATGACGCCATTGGCAGAGGTCGGTCGGGACCGATTCATCCGTCAAGACTAGAGCGCCACACTTTTATCTTTTATCTTTAGCCAGGTTAGTAACACACGATACTAACGATGATCCCAACACAATTTTCCGTGGTATACGTCAAGTTACATCTACTTCAGTAGATGACTCTCCATCGAAGGTTACATACTTTGTTCGCCCTGCCAAGAAACCATCAATCCAGTGACAAATTGCAATTGATATCCCATATGACGCGTGAAGAGTTTGACAGAGCACTGAAAGACCTGAGTCGAAACAAGGCTCCCGGAGTAGACAACATTCCATTGGAATTACTGACGGCCTTGGGAGAGCCAGTCCTCACAAAACTCTACCATCTGGTGAGGAAGATGTATGAGACAGGCGAAGTACCCTCATACTTCAAGAAGAATATAATAATTCCAATCCCAAAGAAAGCAGGTGTTGACAGATGTGAAAATTATAGAACTATCAGTTTAATAAGCCACAGCTGCAAAATACTAACGCAAATTCTTTACAGACGAATGGAAAAACTAGTAGAAGCCGACCTCGCGAAAGATCAGTTTGGATTCCGTAGAAATATTGGAACACGTGAGGCAATACTGACCTTACGACTTATCTTAGAAGAAAGATTAAGGAAAGGCAAACCTACGTTTCTAGCATTTCTAGACTTAGAGAAAGCTTTTGACAATGTTGACTGGAATACTCTCTTTCAAATTCTAAAGGTGGCAGGGGTAAAATACAGGGAGCCAAAGGCTATTTACAATTTGTACAGAAACCAGATGGCAGTTATAAGAGTCGCGGGACATGAAAGGGAAGCAGTGGTTGGGAAGGGAGTGAGACAGGGTTGTAGCATCTCCCCGATGTTATTCAATCTGTATATTGAGCAAGCAGTAAAGGAAACAAAAGAAAAATTCGGAGTAGGTATTAAAATCCATGGAGAAGAAGTAAAAACTTTGAGGTTCGCCGATGACATTGTAATTCTGTCAGAGACAGTAAAGGACTTGGAAGAGCAGTTGAATGGAATGGACAGTGTCTTGAAAGGAGGATATAAAATGAACATCAACAAAAGGAAAACGAGGATAATGGAATGTAGTCGAATTAAGTCGGGTGATGCTGAGGGAATTAGATTAGGAAATGAGACCCTTAAAGTAGTAAAGGAGTTATGCTATTTGGGGAGCAAAATAACTGATGATGGTGGAAGTAGAGAGGATATAAAATGTAGACTGGCAATGGCAAGGAAAGTCGTTTCTGTAAGTTCAAATGGTTCAAATGGCTCTGAGCACTATGGGACTCACCTGCTGTGGTCATTAGTCCCCTAGAACTTAGAACTACTTAAACCTAACTAACCTAAGGACATCACACACACCCATGCCCGAGGCAGGATTCGAACCTGCGACCGTAGCAGTCGCACGGTTCCGGACTGCGCGCCTAGAACCGCGAGACCACCGCGGCCGGCCGTTTCTGAAAGTATTTGTATGGAGTGTAGCCATGTATGGAAGTGAAACATGGATGATAAATAGTTTGGACAAGAAGAGAATAGAAGCTTTCGAAATGTGGTGCTACAGAAGAATGCTGAAGATTAGATGGGTAGATCACATAACTAATGAGGAAGTAATGAATAGGATTGGGGAGAAGAGGAGTTTGTGGCACAACTTGACTAGAAGAAGGGATCGGTTGGTAGGACATGTTCTGAGGCATCAAGGGATAACCAATTTAGTATTGGAGGGCAGCGTGGAGGGTAAAAATAGTAGAGGGAGACCAAGAGATGAATACACTAAGCAGATTCAGAAGGATGTAGGTTGCAGTAGGTACTGAGAGATGAAGAAGCTTGCACAGGATAGAGTAGCATGGAGAGCTGCATCAAACCAGTCTCAGGACTGAAGACCACAACACAAACAACATCCCATATGACTGTACTTTCATTAATAAGCGTTGGTTTGGTATCGAGTCAAAGTCAAGAAATACCGCATCCACCTGAGTGCCTTCATTAGTGATTGTCAGGATGTCATGTGAGAAAAACGAAAATTGGTTTTTGCATTACTGATATTTTCGAACACTGTGGTGGTTGGTGGTTAGCGTGGAGGGAGTCATTCTGTTCATGGTACCTCATGATGTTTGAGTTCAGAAATATCTTCTAGGATTGTACAACAGATGAAGGTCAATGAGACAGGAAGGCAGTTTTAAGTATTACTTCTGCTCCTTTTCTTGTAGACTGTTACGAGCTGTGTTTCCTTCTAAACATTGGGCACAGTGTTTTGTTCAAAACTTCTACGGCATGATTACTTGACATCTTCTGTGGAGCAGTAAGCGATCTTCAATATTTGACAATCTCCTATCCGCTTAGAACACTTCATTGCCTAGATCGCAGGTTTTGTTGTATATATAACCAGTTTCAGCCAGTTCAATAGCCGTCTTCAGATCTCTAAAGATTTACAACGAAATAGAGATCAATACATCCTTATTCAAAACAAAGATGGTGTAATACGATTAAGGGGGGGGGGGGGGGGAAATCACATTAGGAGGCTGTTTGACACTGACATGTTGGGAATTTTTTGGGTGGAAAGAATTAATAATAATTTAATCAAATTTTGACATCTTTCCATTCATATTTCTAAACAGCTTTTGAGAATTTTTTTGAATAATTTCAACCAAAAATAACAAAGTTACGCTGAAGGTTGTGAGTATAGTTCTCGAAGTGCGTGTAGTGTAGCCATTCCGATTTTCATCTGAAATCATAAAGGTTTTGATTTTACATTAATAGATTATTTTCCAAGAATATCAACCTGAACTTAGGTGAAAATAATAAAAATTACAAATTTTGCAGGCGTTGGAACAATTTACTTCGATTTTCATGATGTTTTCTCTAATTCTGCAAAGAGAAATACCCTTAAAATCATATCATCTCACAAGTTGGCTTATGTAATTCGTAATTTTGTAAATAATCATACTATCAATTTTCATAATGATCGGTTCTATACTTTTTGAGTTAGACTAGACGCAAATGTGAGGAAAGTTATTTCGAGGTAAACCCGTTTGAAAAATAAATTCTCGGAAACTAGAAATTCAAGAAAGGTAAAATGCTTACCGATTAATCTGCACCATATATTAATCCTTCTTCCACGTAGGCTTCGTTTTGCTCTCGCAACAGTGCTTTCCGAACTTTCCGACCTTCCTTCGATTCCAATGAACTACGTCGAATCTGCCGGCTTACGCGCTGGTTCTCCATTTGTTCGGCGTAATTGAAGCTTTGCGTGCATACCAAAATTCCCGCCTCGTTCATGACCACCAGAAGGGATGAATTTCCTTCCTTGAATAAGCCCGCTGCTAAATACGATCCCAATTCAACGACCTTTAGTCCGGAGTGCGATTGTTTAGGAGCTAATCGCCAAATAACAGAACTAAAAGTTTCATTTGCAATTTGTGTGGCCACCTAAATATCTCTCCAGTAATTCATCCCTTGATAAATCTTCATATATTGGAAGAATTTCCTTGTGTACGGCGGGGTGCATAAAATCTAAACGAATGCGAATTTCGATTTGAAATTTTGACTTCGTATTCTTGGATAATTAAGTTAATGATTTATACAATAAAAAACCGATTTTTTGGACCTACTAATGCGGTTTCCCCCCTGAAGTATTATCTATACAGTAATATCAATGGCGTGAAAAAACTAATCGTAGTTTTCTGGCCGGCCGCTGTAGCCGAGCAGCTCTAGGCGCTGCAGTCCGGAACCGCGCGACTGCTACGTTCGCAGGTTCGAATCCTGCCTCGGGCATGGATGTGTGGGATGTCCTTAGGTTAGTTAGGTTTAAGCAGTTCTAAGTTCTAGGGGACTGATGACCTCAGATGTTAAGTCCCATAGTGCTTAGAGCCATTTGAGCAGGTTTCTGTACAACACCTGCAAAGTATGATAATTTTCGGACCTGATCTAAAGTCGCCATTCACATTACACCACTATGCTATATGTACATTAACTAACCATACTCGCAAAACTTGCAATGTATTAAACATTGTATAGAGTACGGAGCACTCTCACAAAGTGCAGATAAACGGCGAAGAATCATAAGTGTATGATGATATCACACTTCCTGAGATAATAACTACAAGCAATGTAACAAGCTATCCTGCATAACATCGGAAACAACTGAAGTTGTCCCGCTGACGGAAACAAACAGGCTAACTGTCACAGATCATTTAAACCGTAAGTCGAAGTATTCACCAGGTGGCGATACATTACGATACAGTTAAGGTGTGAACTAACACCACTGCACATTCCGTTATAAATTAAATTAAAAAAATAAAATAAAAATCAAGGCCCCAAAACCTATCAGTAACCTGCATTATGTGCTATACGTAACAGTTAGCTCAACAGAACTTATGTCGTGTGGCGAGGGCCTCCCGTCGGGTTGAACGATCGCCTGGTGCAAGTCTTTCGATTTGACGCCACTTCGGCGACTTGCGCGTCGATGTGGATGAAATGATGAATAGAACAACACAACACCCAGTCCCTCAGCGGAGATAAACTGCAACCCAACCGGGAATCGAGCCCAGGCCTTTAGGATTGACATGCTGTAGCAAAAGGGCGGACAATGAAACTTATTAATTATTTAAGACATGAGCTGCACAGACATTTAAGGTAAACTATTGAAGTAATTCATCAAAATCTGTTTTATGGAAACGCCATGGATCACAGCAGTACCATTGCAGAAACAGGAGAGGCACTGTAGGAGACGTCGTGCTGTTAGCAAAGGCACTCTCGTCGGCCGTCTGCTGCCATAGCCCATTAACGCCAGAGTTCACCGCACTGTACTAACAGATACGTTCGTTGTACGTCCCACATTTTGATTTCTGCGGTTATTTCAAGCAGTGCTGCTTGTCTTTTAGCAATGACAATTGTACACAAACGCCGCTGCTCTCGGTTGTTAAGTGAAGTCTGTCGGCCGATGCGTTGCCACGGTGAGAGGTAATGCCTAAAATTTAATATTCTCACACTCTTGACAGTGTGGATAGCGGAATATTTAATTCCCTGACGATTTCCGGAAAGGAATGTCTTATGCGTCATGCTCTAACTACCATTCCGTCTGTTAATTTATGTGGTGCGGCCGTAATCACGTTGGAACGCTTTTCACGTGATTCATCCGAGTACAAATGACAACTCCGCTAATGCAGTGCCCTTTAATACCTCGTGTATACGATACTACTGTCATCTGTTTATGTGAATACCGCTATCCCATGACGTTTGTCACGTCAGTGTATTTACACTACTGGCCATTAAATTTGCTACACCAAGAAGAAATGCAGATGATAAACGGGTATTCATTGGACAAATATAAACTGACATGTGATTACATTTTCACGCAATTTGGGTGCATAGATTCTCAGAAATCAGTACCCAGAACAATCACCTCTGGCCGTAGTATCGGTCTTGATACGCCTGGGCATTGAGTCAAACAGAGCTTGGATGGCGTGTACAGGTACAGCTGCCCATGCAGCTTCAACACGATACCACAGTTCATCAAGAATAGTGACTGGTGTATTGTGACGAGCCAGTTGCTCGAGCATCATTGACCACACGTTTTCAATTGATGAGAGATCTGGAGAATGTGCTGGCCAGGGCATCAGTCGAACATTTTCTGTATGCAGAAAGGCCCGTACAGGACCTGCAACATGCGGTCGTGCATTGTCCTGCTGAAATGTTGGGCTTCGCATGGATCGAATGAAGGGTAGAGCCACAGTTCGTAACACATCTGAAATGTAACGTCCACTGTTCAAAGTGCCGTCCATGCGAACAGGAGGTGACCGAGACGTGTAACCAATAGTACCCTATACCACCACGCCGGGTGATACGCGAGTTTGGCGCTGACGAATACACGCTTCAAATGTGCGTTCACTTCGATGTCGCCAAACACGGATGCGACCATCACGTTGCTGTAGACAGCACCTCGATTCATCCGAAAAACTGACGTTTCGCCATTCGTGCACCCAGAATCGTCGTTGAGTACACCATCGCAGGCGCTCCTGTCTTTGATGCAGCGTCAAGGGTAACTGCAGGCACGGTCTCGAAGCTAATAGTCCATACTGGTGGAAACATCGTCGAATTATTTGTGCAGATGGTTGTTGCCTTGCAAACGTCCCCATCTGTTGACTCAGAGATCGAGTCGTGGCTGCACGATCCGTTACAGCCATGCGGATAAGATGCCTGTCATTTCGATTGCTAGTGATACGAGGCCGTTGGGATCCAGCACGGCGTTCCGTATTACCCTCCTGAACCCACCGATTCCATATTCTGCTAACAGTCATTGGATCTCGACCAACGCGAGCAGCAGTGTCGCGATACGATAAACCGCAATCGCGACAGGCTCCAATCCGACCTTCACCAATGTCGGAAACGTGATGGTATGCATTTCTCCCCTTACACGGGGCATCACAGTAAGGTTTCACCAGACAACGCCGGTCAACTGCCGTTTGTGTATGAGAAATCGGTTGGAAACTTTCCTCATGTCAGCACGTTGTAGGTGTCGCCACCGGCGCCAAACTTTTGTGAATGCTCCTAAAAGCTAATTATTTGCATATCGCAGCATATTCTTTCTGCCAGTTAAATTTCGCGTCTGTAGCACGTCATCTTCGTGGAGTAGCAATTTTAATGGCCAGTAGTGTAGGTGTATCAGTGATTCGGACCTTCACTTACAAACAGCACTGCATGAACACAAACAGGAAATGTCAGCTAGAAATAACATCCGTCACAAATTAACTGGAACCAACATGGTGTAGGTAGTACCGCAATAACGCCTCGCTACGTTCCATGCTTCCGACAGTGTAGGCGGGCGTCTGAAGTCATTGCTTCGTTAAACTCGCAAATAACATCCGTCGTCGTAGGCAGAGAACCGAACAGGACAAACCGGAGTACAGCAGAGTGGGAAACAGCTGCATCAAGAGGCAGTTAACGTTGCCACCGGCAGTAGCGCCGTTTTACGAGCAATCTCGGCCCTTTACTGTTTGGAGTGGGGAGGGCAGAGCCCGGTGTTTCAAGGCACGGCTCGTAGTCGGGAAATTATTCGCTCGCTGCGCCGGGAAAGTTGCGACGTGTACTCCTGGTGAGGAGGGCCTGTAGAGACACGAGTCGTTAACCAGAGCACCGCATCAAAGTAAAATTATTAGTCCCCCTGTATAATTCTCACAACATTAAACAGGCTTGCCATAATACATTTAAATATAAATCTACACGTCATGAATACCATGGGCTTACTTTGTCAAGTCTTACCTGAGAATGATGTTTTCTATGGTACAGTGATAGGGATGGTGGTTACCGCTGAAACAACCGGTTTTCGGTTACATCGGTTTAATCTGACTCTTAAAGGCGGTTTCTGCAATAACCAATTTTCGGCTTCCTATTTCTATTATTTCCTGTAGTGTAAATGTCGTGTGACTAGGGCCTCCCGTCGCGTAGACCGTTCACCGGGTGCAAGTCTTTCGATTTCACACCACTTCGGCGACTTCGATGGGATGAAACGATGATGATCAGGACAACACAACACCCAGTCACTGAGTGGAGAAAATCTCCTACCCAGACGGGAATCGAACCCGGGCCCTTAGGATTGACGTTTTGTCACGTTGACCACTCAGCTACCGGGAGCGGACATTTCCTGTAATAATAGTAGAAATCAAACAAAGACTGAAAAATTTTGTCTCCCTCGCTTTGAACATACGTATAGTCAAAATAATAAAAAGACAAATGTAAGGAAACTTACTCCGTCTTCATTTCTCTGCTTTTCTCGAAAACTGATAAGTGGTTGAATTCTACAAAAGATCTCCTACTGACTCAAATTTTTTGCAACTCTGCTCAAAAATAATTTTGTAATGGATTATATTATATCATTTGTGCATTACAAATAATCAGTGTCAAAGGGTGAAAAGAGAGGTTGAATAACTATTTTTGGTGTTAATTTGTCCGTTTTCTAGGGCCACAAGCCACTGTAGACACAGGCAAAAGATCATCTACTCTACATTTTTATCGTGAACTATGAATGAATTGTTAAGTTTTAAGTTTTCTTCTCATAAGATGTCGCAAGTTTGTTGTGACTTCTCCCGTTTTGTATCTTTTAAAGCAAATGGGGCATTGCATTTCAGTGATACGATAGTTCGTAAAACATTTCTAGATTAGGTATCATTCTGTAATATAACTGATGCCTGACGACGACAGGGAGAAACTACCACACAGACCAGATGGGGCAAGCCTCGTACACTGCATGTACACGGGTACCATGTAGCGCGCCACGCCACAAGGCAGCAGGTAAGTTATTGTCCCAGGAACGTTGTACCCATTCCCGTGCGACGTGCTTGAGTGTTCGTTTCGGTAGGCATTGCCATTAAAGCAGGACTGATCGCTTCCCATTTTCTGCTACAACGCAATATTTCAATGCATGGAAAGTTTATGGGTAAAAACTAAATGTTTCTTACAGAAAATTTATTTGAAAACCAGAATATTTTAACACTGCTGCTACGGCTAACTGATATTTCGTTTTTTACTCTACCACAATCAAAAAAATAAAATAACACCTGTTATAACGGAGACCAAACAAGATCGAAAAACACTCGTTGTTCAGAACTAAAATACTGGTAATGGTTTTAACTGGTCGATTTTCTTTATTTCTACAGTCGGGTGTAGCCCATACCCAGAAGCAAAAAATTACAGCTATCCCTGTCTAACCATTATCTAAGTAAATTTCAAAATTACACACCCTTAATCAATGCTAGTGAATTACGGCTTCTTTATTATGAAACAGCATAACAGATGCATGAGAAGCGTAGGAGATACAAAGAGAGCTTTCGATATGTGTTTACTATCTTCGTACTGTAGATGCGAACGCATTTCTGTGGAGTAAAATAAGTTACAGAAATAATTTGTAAATGCTAAAATAGGACGCAGCATAAAAACAAAATTATCTCTTGAGAAAGTGGTTAAAGCTTTCCTATATTTTTCTTGTTTTCTTCCTAATTTCTTTCTCCAAAGAAGAAGCTTCAAAAAGAAACTGATAATATGAAATTTTAAGATTTCACTTTCAAGAGGGAAGTACATTTATGCTTTAGTTTAAGAAATTGAAGATTCTTTTTAGGAAAAGTGCAATCATGTTTTTGAACGTTTCTCTATAGTTTTTGTTCACGTATTACTGATTTTTTTTGGACAGGTTATTTGGAATGATCCTAATGTAGGAATAATATGTATACACAAGAAAAATTTGGAATTTTGACATTCAATTTTTCGATGAAAGAGAATCTACAATTTAAATCATGAAGAAAGCATTTTCCATCAGAAGAAGACAACCTCAAGCACTAAGAATTTTAATTTGGTTTCATAAAGCAAGAAAATAATCTCCCTCAGTAAAGGAAGAAAAACATCGGTGGAAAGGCCAGTGTGAGAAGGCAACCACTGTCTAGCGAATGGATAGCTGTGAGAGGGGGCCGTGGGGACGTGTGTTGGGTGGAAGATGACTTTGAGGGGCGAACAAAATTTTTAAACAGATAAAGAAATAAACAAACAAACAGAAGTGGGTGGACGCCAGACAACAAATAAAGTGAGGTTTCTTCTTCTCCTCCAACTCTTCGCTTACTTCACCTGTAGCAGTGATTTATTAACCTTAAACATGCTGAGGATTCACCGTGTTGGTCAGTTCAAAGACCGAAAAAGGAAACGGTATATCAACATGACTAGAAAACCACTGCATTGTTCAAATCAGCCTTTCCGTTGAGGACACACTAATTATTTTGGTCATATTGACGGTTTTAGAACTTAGTATTTACTGCTACAGTCTTAACTGCAGTACACGCTCTCACTGTGTTTGTAGATTACTGCACAGAGACGATATATCAATGATACTTCGAATTTACTTTGGTGCTACTGATGCCTCATCTCAAACTGATGAATATATTAGTTATATGATTTCTTGTAACAGCCATCTTGAGTGTACATGTTCAAATAGATAAATTACAGCACCGAGCAGTCAAAAATACTTCAATTCGGATGAATAATCGGTATAGGAAGCCTCACAAGCAGACTGCTGCCTCATTTCAACACTGCAGAGATGGACTGGCAAGTACGAAAACTCGCGCTTCACTTTATGTCATTCCTGCCCTTTCGGCATTCACTTTTATTATTTTATATAGGATACATTAAATCACGAATGGTTATTTGTGGGTTACGGAGGCAGCATTGTTGGAGGCATCTTGCTGGGACAGGCTATTTCTCTCTTTCACAAGTGCAAGACAGACTCTGAGACAAACCGTTTTCCGAAAATTTGTCCTGGAGCTTCTGAAAACGTGTAGTGTAGTAGTGTGGAAGGGTTATATCGCTTTTGTTTTCGTAAAAAACTGAGCTCAAAAGTGATCATGACGATGGGTTCGTTTTCATACAGAGACTCGTAGCCCAGTTCTTCCGAAGAAAACAAATAACTGGTGATTTTGATCCTTGGTTGATGTACTTGAGGTGAAAGACCATGTTCAATGAGTTCTGCGTTCCTTTGCGGTATAGACGGAGTACCAAGACGCCAAAGAAATTCCGAATAAGATTTTCCAATTACTGTTCAGAAGATATAAGGATGGCGACATAGCCATCCTGCTAAACGCCTCAGACTTTACGTCAACACATGGTAAGACGATCGTAACGACTAGTTGACACATCATTGCGCCAACCGGCGGTGCATTCGATTATAGCCAGTCAATCACCGATTGAGCTTGCGACGTTAGGATCGATACTATGTAATGTAAAATATGTCTCTGTTTCTGACTGTCGACGAGACCAACTATGCGGTGGTACGAATAAACTGATTTAACATATAGCTAATGGAGAACCCAAACCTTGTGGCTATCACCGATTAATGCCTAGTGATCCCCATGTTAGTCGAAGTGTACACTTTCGACTTCCAAAAATACTTAGAACTATAAATTTAAGGCTGTCGACGTGTATTAGACATCAGTTTGGAAACAAATTCCCTCATCCTTCTAATGCTTAACGTTGCTTTTCTGTAAGTTTGCTCACAAATAATGTTTTTGTCCATTCAGTCGCTACTTTGCATTTTTACGCTATCAATACAAATATAGCCTACAGTTAAAAGCAATTACCCTCATACAGCCCTAATAAGACCTGTTTATTAATTCTGACGCTACTTTGCTGTTATCACTGTTGACACGAAGTATCTCTGCCAGAAAACAGAAGCGGGCAACAAACACTGAATGCAAACTTGAGAGCAACGAATTACAGGGGGCGTTACTGTTTTCAACAGCAGGTACTGAGAGCGAAATGAAACAAGACACCGCGCATGCCGTTGACGTATGCTCTGTTGTGTTTTATTTTTAATGCAATACGGAGACAAAGCAATAACTAAACGAAATGCAGTAACTCTATAGGAAAAGACCATGGGACACTTGTACCAAAATACTTTGGAGATTTGCCGGCCGAAGTGGCCGAGCGGTTCTAGGCGCTGCAGTCTGGAGCCGCGCAACCACTACGATCGCAGGTTCCAATCCTGCCTCGGGCATGGGTGTGTGTGATGTCCTTAGGTTAGTTAGGTTAAAGTAGTTCTAAGTTCTAGGGGACTGATGACCCCAGAAGTTAAGTCCCATAGTGCTCAGAGCCATTTGAACCATTTGAACTCGGGAGATTTACCTGGAACAGGCTCTGAAAATCTGTAGGTGGATTTCTGGTTCATTCTGTGTATGATCATCATCATCATCATCATCATCATTGTCATCGTCGTCGTCGTCGTCGTTACCACCCCTCCTTTGCGGCATATCCAGGCACGATACTTGGACACCCCTCCTTGTCTTGCGTGTTGCAGTTCAGTCACGCGTAACTATCACTTCCCGCCCTTTCATTGTCCGTTAATTATACCTTCAATTTTCTCTCCCTCTTTTCTGCCTCACTGTCCTTTCATTTCATTGCTGGAGTGAGCACAGTCCTCCCAAGGTGTATTCTCGCCAGGTTCTCCGTTCCTCTTCTTCCAAACTCTTTACAACACGTCCTCGTTTGTCACCATGTCTTCCCGGCCAACAGACTACCTCCAGCTTCCTCCATGTCCAATTTTCCACTGCATCTCGCACAATGTCCAAGTCTGTGCACCGTACAAAACTATACTAAATATACAGCATTTGGCCAATGCTTTCAAAAATGGTTGAAATGGCTCTAAACACTATTGGACTCAACATCAACAGTCCCCTAGACTTAGAACTATTTAAACCTAACTAACCTAAGGACATCACAAACATCCACGCCCGAGGCAGGATTCGAACGTGCGACCGTAGCAGCAGCACGGTTCCGGACTGAAGCGCCTAAAACCACTCGGCCACCGCGGCCGGCGCCAATGCTTTCCTCAGATATATATTCACTGGCCCAAATCACCTTTGTTCGTTGAATGCTTCCTTGTATATCATTATCCTCGATCTTATTTCCAGGCTCCCGTCTCGTGGTCGTGCGGTAGCGTTCTCGCTTCCCACGCCCGGGTTCCCGGGTTCGATTCCCGGCGGGGTCAGGGACTTTCTCTGTCTCGTGATGGCTGGGTGTTGTGTGATGTCCTTAGGTTAGTTAGGTTTAAGTAGTTCTAAGTTCTAGTGGACTGATGACCATAAATGTTTAATCCCATAGTGCTCAGAGCCATTTGAACCATTTGAGCCATTTCCAGGTCGCGTTTCAATTCATCCGCCAAAATATTTCAATCTTTAACGAATTTGGTGTAGCAGTCGAAGATAGCAAAACAAATTCAGAAGTTTTAAATATCGCATTTAAGAAATCGTTAACGCAGAACGATCGTACAAATATACTGCCCTTTCACTATCGACAGAACTTCCGTATGGACGCCATAGTGATAAGTATCTCTGGCGTATAGAAACAACTGAAAGGTTTGAAAACTAATTTATCACCACATCCTGTTGGGCTACCAGTTCGGTTTTACGAACAGTACTCTAAGACATTGCCGCCTTACCTAGCTTGCATTTATCGCGAATCTGTCGCCCAGTGCGAAGTTCCAAGCGACGGAGAAAAAGTACAGGTGATTTCTGTGTATAAGCGGGGTAAAAGAACGGACCCGTTAAACTACACACCAATATCCCTAACATCGCTTTGCTGTAGACTCCTTCAACATATTCTCAGCGCCGGCCGCGGGGGTCTCGCGGTTCTAGGCGCGCAGTCCGGAACCGTGCGACTGCTACGGTCGCAGGTTCGAATCCTGCCTCGGGCATGGATGTGTGTGATGTCCTTAGGTTAGTTAGGTTTAAGTAGTTCTAAGTTCTAGGGGACTAATGACCACAGCAGTTGAGTCCCATAGTGCTCAGAGCCATTTGAACCATATTCTCAGGTCAAATACAAATACAAATACAAGAGTGAGGAGCTGATTTTCACGAATCAGCATCGCTCGTGTGAAACTCAGCTTCGTCTTTTCTAATGTGATGACACAGGGGTCGCCACAATGACGACTGTTAACGGCATAGGGAATAGGTTCCCAGACACGTCAGTGGCTTCAACACTTCTTAAGTAATGTACTCCAGTACATTGTCCTCGTCGACGAACGTTCATTGAAGACATACATATTGTCAGGGGTGCTGTCAGGAGTCAGGGGTGCTGTCAGGAGTCAGGGGTGCTGTCAGGAGTCAGGGGTGCTGTCAGGAGTCAGGGGTGCTGTCAGGAGTCAGGGGTGCTGTCAGGAGTCAGGGGTGCTGTCAGGAGTCAGGGGTGCTGTCAGGAGTCAGGGGTGCTGTCAGGAGTCAGGGGTGCTGTCAGGAGTCAGGGGTGCTGTCAGGAGTCAGGGGTGCTGTCAGGAGTCAGGGGTGCTGTCAGGAGTCAGGGGTGCTGTCAGGAGTCAGGGGTGCTGTCAGGAGTCAGGGGTGCTGTCAGGAGTCAGGGGTGCTGTCAGGAGTCAGGTGTGCTGTCAGGAGTCAGGTGTGCTGTCAGGAGTCAGGGGTGCTGTCAGGAGTCAGGGGTGCTGTCAGGAGTCAGGGGTGCTGTCAGGAGTCAGGGGTGCTGTCAGGAGTCAGGGGTGCTGTCAGGAGTCAGGGGTGCTGTCAGGAGTCAGGGGTGCTGTCAGGAGTCAGGGGTGCTGTCAGGAGTCAGGGGTGCTGTCAGGAGTCAGGGGTGCTGTCAGGAGTCAGGGGTGCTGTCAGGAGTCAGGGGTGCTGTCAGGAGTCAGGGGTGCTGTCAGGAGTCAGGGGTGCTGTCAGGAGTCAGGGGTGCTGTCAGGAGTCAGGGGTGCTGTCAGGAGTCAAGGGTGCTGTCAGGAGTCAGGGGTGCTGTCAGGAGTCAAGGGTACTGTCAGGAGTCAAGGGTACTGTCAGGAGTCAAGGGTACTGTCAGGAGTCAAGGGTACTGTCAGGAGTCAAGGGTACTGTCAGGAGTCAAGGGTACTGTCAGGAGTCAAGGGTACTGTCAGGAGTCAAGGGTACTGTCAGGAGTCAAGGGTACTGTCAGGAGTCAAGGGTACTGTCAGGAGTCAAGGGTACTGTCAGGAGTCAAGGGTACTGTCAGGAGTCAAGGGTACTGTCAGGAGTCAAGGGTATTGTCATAGGACCACTGTTATTTTCTACATGCATAAATGACCTGGTGGACAGGGTTGGCAGCAATCAACGGTTGTCTGCTGATGGTGCTGTGTATCAAAGTTGAGTGACTGTACAAGACTACAGGACGACTTAGACAAAATTTCTAGTTAGTGTCATGAATGGCACCTAGCTCTAAAAGAAGAAAAATGTAAGTTAATGGGAAATAGTAGGAGGAACGAACCCATAATGTTCGGATTCAGAATTAGTAGTATCCTACTTGACGCAGTCACGTCTATTAAATATCGAAGCGTGATGTTGCAATGCGATATGAAATGGAGTAAGCACATAGGGACGGTAGCAGGGAGAGCTTGTGGTCGACTTCAATTTGTTGTTGTTGTCTTCAGTCCTGAGACTGGTTTGATGCAGCTCTCCATGCTACTCTATCCTGTGCAAGCTGCTTCATCTCCCAGTACCTACTGCAACCTACATCCTTCTGAATCTGCTTAGTGTACTCATCTCTCGGTCTCCCTCTACGATTTTTACCCTCCACGCTGCCCTCCAATGCTAAATTTGTGATCCCTTGATGCCTCAAAACATGTCCTACCAACCGATCCCTTCTTCTAGTCAAGTTGTGCCACAAACTTCTCTTCTCCCCAATCCTATTCAATACCTCCTCATTAGTTACGTGATCTATCCACCTTATCTTCAGTATTCTTCTGTAGCACCACATTTCGAAAGCTATTCTCTTCTTGTCCAAACTAGTTATCGTCCATGTTTCACTTCCATACATGGCTACACTCCAAACAAATACTTTCAGAAACGACTTCCTGATACATAAATCTATATTCGATGTTAACAAATTTCTCTTCTTCAGAAACGCTTTCCTTGCCATTGCCAGTCTACATTTTATATCCTCTCTACTTCGACCATCATCAGTTATTTTACTTCCTAAATAGCAAAACTCCTTTACTACTTTAAGTGTCTCATTTCCTAATCTAATTCCCTCAGCATCACCCGATTTAATTTGACTACATTCCATTATCCTCGTTTTGCTTTTGTTAATGTTTATCTCATATCCTCCTTTCAAGACACTGTCCATTCCGTTCAACTGCTCTTCCAAGTCCTTTGCCGTCTCTGACAGAATTACTATGTCATCGGCGAACCTCAAAGTTTTTACTTCGTCTCTATGAATTTTAATACCTACTCCAAATTTTTCTTTTGTTTCCTTTACTGCTTGCTCAATATACAGATTGAATAACATCGGGGAGAGGCTACAACCCTGTCTCACTCCTTTCCCAACCACTGCTCCCCTTTCATGCCCCTCGACTCTTATTACTGCCATCTGGTTTCTGTACAAATTATAAATAGCCTTTCGCTCCCTGTATTTTACCCCTGCCACCTTTAGAATTTGAAAAAGACTTCAATTTATTGGGATAATTTTAGAAGTGTGGTTATATCACTAAAAGAGATAGGGTATAGAACACTAGTGATCCATTCTTGAGTACTGCTCGAATGTTTGGGATGCGTATCGGATCGAATTAAAGAAAGACATCGAAGCAATTCAGAGGGGGGCCGCTGGATTTGTTACCGGTAGGTTCGAACAAGATGCAAGTGTTACGGTGATACTTCGGGAATCCGTGGAAGGGAGGAGACATCTCTTCGAGGGACATTAATGAGAAAATTTAGAGATCCGGAATTTTTTGAAGCTGGCTGCAGAACAATTCTGCTGCTGCCAACATACATTTCGCGTAAAGACGTCGAAGATAAGATACGAGAAATTAGGACTCATAAGAAAGCATATATACTGATCAGCCAGAACATTATGACCACCGACCTAC